>NW_026089726.1:0-43407 GCF_024586455.1 Bactrocera neohumeralis | reverse complement strand
GGTTAACCTGGTAACTGGGACACAAGACTCCAGCACCTAAATCTACTTGAAAAAATATCTTGTTAATTAGGTTTTGTAGGAAATTGAATGCTCTAAAATGAAAAATGGTAATTTTTTCAAATTCACACGGTTTTATGTATATATGTATAATTTCTAAAACTGCGCCACATAGACATATGTATGTATATACATATGTTCGCAGTGATAAGAAGCCGCGAAAAGAAAGACAGAGATTTTAATTTTTAGATGTATGTATATGTAAGTATGTTAAATATACAGATTTTATTATGGTTAAAAAAATGGTTATGGTAGTAAGTGAGCGAGTTATGCTCTTTGTGTGTTATAAATATGTAATATGCGACATATACATATGTACATATGTATGTACAATATAAAATATGTTATTTTAACATATGCTTTTTATTTTTGCTTACGATTGCCGTAGCTTATTTTTGCAATCCTGCTTATACTTGATTAAGTATAAGGGGTATTGCTGGAAATTTCTGCAAGTAAATGCTTGAAAAATTTTTTTTTCTTTTTTGGTTTTTATGATAGGTTTTGTGTTATAACGCAACGGTAAGCATTTACCGGCAATCAATAATCCGCTAAATACAGTACCAAACTGCTTTGTTTGCGGTTTCTCGGTTTCTACCGGAAAATAAACCGACTACCGAAAACAGTTGGGTAACGGTTTCCTGTTCTTTTTTGACCGGAATTTTGATCAGAACTGCAATTTTAAAATTTTTGTTTGAATTCCAAACGTACATCTATATATATAAAAAGTGACGTTAGTTACTACGCTTATAACTGGAGAACGCCTGGACCGATTTCGGTGATTACCACCAATTCGGACAGGTCTCCGCCCAAACAAGGAGAATACTTAAGAAAATTCTGGAAAATTTTCCGAAAAAAAATTATGAAGAAAATAAATTTTCAAATACGATTTTAAAAAGGAAATAAAAACGAACATGATTTTAAATGCTGGCGCATAACTCAAAAACGCCTGGACCAATTTTGCCAATTCTTTTTTTAAAATGTTCATTGAGGCTCAAGGATGGTTTTTATGGCGAAAAAAAATTCGAATAATTGCCGGAAAACCCCTAAAAAGAGCCCTTTTCTTTTTCCCATACAAACGAATGAATGCTTTTAGTAACGCTAATGCTCGAGAACAGATGAACCAATCTTGATGAAATTTTCAGAGGTTGTTCGCTGTGGATCGAGGGAAGTTTAGAAATAAAAAAACCGTATGCTTTTCATGAGGAAAAGTCGGAAAGTTGAACAATTCCAAAAAAAATAACTTTTTTTCATACAAAAATTTTTTTTTCAACTTTTTTCCTTTTGTTTTTCAATTGTCAAATTTGTCGTTTGCTTTCTTTATTCCGGTTATTCAAAAAAAAATTATTGAAATTTATTCCGTGAAAACGTTATGTGTGTTTCACACAAAGTGCTCAATTACAGATTGAAATTTGTTACGATGCCACGAAGAGGTCGCGTTCGTTTTGGCACCAACATAAGTATGTATATTGACAGCCCATGGCACATGACCGAGTATTCCCAGCATGCGATGACATACGAATGAAATTATGGATCGCGGGCAATCAGCAAGCGATCGTCACGATGTCAGAGAACAACTTTTCAAACAACAGTTGCGATGTTTTGTAAACTTTATCTTAAAGCAACGTATATGTGGTGCTGTTAGATGCTCGATGTACTCTGTTGAGTGGCAAAAGAGAGGTTTGTCGCACGCACATACACCCGCGGCCAAGCGTAATTTACCACTTGATATTTTTCACTATTTTAAATTTTTTCGTTCTTTGGGTAACTTTTTTTTATGAATTTAATAGAATACGGGGAATATATAGATGGCTAGAATATATTTGGTTAACTCTTGACTTTAATCTGGCCCATTTGTAAAATTAAATTGAGACAACTTTTTTTTATTTGCACACAAGTCTTTGATTTCATTATTACTAATTCTTGTAATAACTTAACAACATTTTTTGTTTCAATTGAAAATGGAATTACAACATATTCAAAAAGAATAACGGGAAATCTAATATGGCGTCGGTCTAATATGGCTCTGCTTGAATTTTCCTCCTCCCAAACACTTTCTAACATTTTTTTTAGTTCTGGTTTACTTTTACTTTTTTGACAGAACTTTTTTTTTTTTTTAATATTTTATATTTGTGTAAGTCAGAGATCACTTCGTTAAAACTTAACGGAAAAATTCCATTACCGCAACAAGTACCGTTACAATGAGTGATGAACACGTTTTCGCTAGAAATTTCTTAATGGTAAGTTACGCTTGGCCGCGGGTGTATTCTTCTTTGGATGGTGGATGGTGGTTACACCAAACCAAATTGATGAAATCATTTATGCAGAAATTCCTGATCCATAGATAGAAGCAGAATTATACGAAACCAAATATTACGAACGCCACAATACCACTTCGGTTTGTATGTCTGACAATAAATGTACGAAACACTATCCAGGTGCTTTTCTTCCGGAAACACAAACTAGAAAAGATGGATATCCAATGTATCAGCGTCGCTCACCAGATGACAATGGCAGAACATTTAGCATTCAATTTAGAGGCGTGAATTTCAAAGTTAACAACACATCGAAGTCGACAACATATGATTCGTACCATATTCGAAACTGTTGTCTAATTCACATTCAAAACTCATGTCAATGTTGAATATTGCAGATTGGTGTATCGATCACAAAAATCAAATACGTTTGCAAGTACGTCACCAAAGAAAGCAACATGGCGATTATTGGTCTTGAACGATATACAGATATACGTGGCCTGCTCACGAGTTGGAAAACCATCTTTTCTACACACCGGAAGAGAAACCAAAAAATGTTGTTTATCAAGCTGCGATACATTGAAAAAAAGTGAAATGATAAATTCACCTTTTTCATTTCTAAACACATAATTTCACGCAGGACAACGACTGCGGGGTCAGCTAGTATACACCGTGTACCACACTTTATAAATTGTTCAATCGGGACTCTTTTTTTGGTCACCAACGGTCAGTTGTTACTACCGTTTTTCACTTTGTTTTCACTTTTTTCGCTTATTACTCTTTTTCACTTTTTTCTTTTAATTATTATTATTAAAAACTAGCTGACCCCGCAGCCGTTGCCCTGCATGAAATTATGTGTTTTGAAATGAAAAAAAGTTGAAATTATATTCTGTCGAAAACGATTTATTTACGATTTTTCTACATTTTTTTTATGTAGCGCAACTTAATAAACATAACTTTTTGATTTCTGTTCTGGTGCGTAAATATATAGAGAAGATGGGTTTCTAACTCGTCAACACACCACATGTATCTGGCCGTGTGAAAAACATAGCATTTCCCGATTTCCTTGTGTCCTGTTGATTGTCAACGCATGGGCAATTTTCCCTGGAAATTGAATACGTTTGAACTGAAATGGCTGTCCCTTGTATTCGATAACTACGTCATAATCATTCGGGTTCCATTACACAGTTTCGGCGCATGAAGATTGTGAAACAGAATAATGACAGATCCAACTTTAAGACGCAAATGATGCTGGAGCAGGCTTGGTATGGTATTTGGAAATTCCACTGGATAATTTACGGATTCGTCTTCCTTGTCAAGACGATCGATCGATTTATATGAGCGCAAACCTCCCGGAACTTGACTTTGAATCTTCCAGTTTAAATCACTAACATCGGTAATTTTGGCAGCTAAAATTGCTCGTGCACTCAAGCTATCGCAGTTACGATAATTTGGCCAATGTTCCGATAAACATTCGTGATGAGTTCATCTTCCGTTGAAGTGAATTGACAAAAGGGATGTGAAATTGATATCAAACCACTGGAAGTATCAAAGGAAATTTGCCCATTTCCAATTCTTAGCGAATACAATGTAAAATGTCATCGGCAATGTCATTTTTTCGTATCCCATAATTAACGCGAATTTAAAGGCGGATATGTCGAAATGATCTTCGCAAAAAGTACGCGAACTTCAGTGGCATGCGAGGTACTATCGCATTGTCCTTCGTCTGTTTCCAGTGATTATCATGTTCCAGCAAATGCTACTGCTGGCATGCTTCTCAAAATGTTGCACACACTGTACCATTCACAATACGCGATGACGTAAATGAAGTTGAACCGCGAGCGCAAAACAGTCGGAAAACTTTCATGAATTGCAAAAGTAAATATCCTACAAAGCGCTTTATTGCAGTTCACATATCGACCCATTTGATACTGCTGATCTCATATCGTTCAAGGCCAATAACCGCTATGTTGCTTTCTTTGGTGACGTACTTGCAAACGTATTTGATTTTTGTGATCGATACACCAATCTGCAATATTCAACATTGACATGAGTTTTGAATGTGAATTAAACAAAAGGGGCGAATATGGTACGACCCATGTGTTGTCAACTTCGATGTGTTGTTAACGTCGATATTCACGCCTCTAAATGCTAAATGTTCTGCCATTGTCGTCTGGTGAGTGACGCCGATACAGTTAATATCCATCATTTCCTATTCCCGTTTCCGAAAGAAAAGCACATGAGTAGTGTTTCGTGCATTTATTGTCAAACATACAAACCAAAGTGGGATTGTAAGGTTCGCTAGGTCCAAGAATCATATTGGTTTTCACCACTTCGTATAATTCTGGATCTATCTCTGAATCAGGAATTTCCGCTGAAATGATTTCATCAATTTGATCTGGTGTAATCACCATCCGCATCCAAAGAAGAATGTGTGCGTGCGGCAAACCTCTGTTTTGCTACTCAACAGAACACATTCAGCATCTAACAGCATCACATATACCATACGTTGCTTCAAGAAAAAGACCATCAAACATCGCAGCTATTGTTTAAAAAGTCGTGCTGTGATATCGTTACGATCGCTAGCTGATTGACCGCGATCCATAATTCCGCACGTATGTCATCGCATTTTGGGAGTACTTCTTGCCTTTCTTTGGGCTGCCATACGTTGATGGCAAAAAGAACGCCGACCAATATTAGCGCCACCTCTTCGTGGCTTCGTAACAAATTTCAATCTGTAATTGATCACATCGTCTCAAACATACATAAAGTTTTCACTAAATAATTTTCAATAATTTTTCCTTTGGATAGCCGGAATAAAAAAGTAAGCGACCGCAATTGAACGATTCAAATAATTTACAAATCAAAATATTGAAAAACAAAACAAACAAAATGGAAAATGTTACTTTTTGGAATTGTCCAATTTTCCGACTTCTCCTCATGAAAAGTATAAGGTCTTTTTGATTCTAAACCTTTCCCGATCCACAACAAACAACCTTTAAAAATTTCATTAAGATTGGTTCAACCGTTCTCTTAGTGTTACTAACAAACAAACATTAATATTTATTGTAACGTTTGTATGGGGAAAAGAAAAGGGCTGTTTTTAGGGGTTTTCCGGAAACTATTCGAATTTTTCTCGCCGTAAAAACCATCCTTGAACTTCAACAAACATTTAAGAAAAAGAATTGGCCAAATTGGTCCAGGCGTTATTGAGTTATGCGCGTACATACATTTTTGGTATTCATTTTTATTTATATAGATTTTACCGCGTCACCGGTTATTTTTATTATTATAATTTTTTTTTTTTTTTTTTTTTCGCGTCACCCTGATTAATGCTTCATTTTCTTGTCTCCACTGGTGCCGTCTGGAACGGCTCGAAGGACTATGTATATTTTTCTGTAAAATACGCACTACCGGCACTCACCTTAATGAATTCGAAGGAACCTTTTAAACAAAAGAAGTTGGTACGGTTGGAAGTACGTTAGAGTGTTGATCGGCGATCGCGATGTCGAAACGTGTATGCGCACGGATAGAGATTGTGATTGTGTTGATTGTTTGTGTCCTCGTGGGTGGTGTGAAAGGTGTGGTGTAGATGATGAGTTGAGAATGGTGTGTGTAGTGTGGGATGGAAAGATGATGTGTTGAGTATGGTGTATATTTGAGGGGTGTAGTTATATTATATTAAGATGGGGGCGCAGAAGCTCATTTAACCAATATGTTATTCAACAGAAAATGATATCATAGTCTTAATTCAATGATAGTAAGTCGCATATACACATGGATGTAATCATAAATACATAGCATATGTAATATATGCACTTATACAGCTGGAAAATATATTTACAGACATATCTACGTATTTTCTCAATTAACAGGAGATTCTGGATATCCTTGGAACCATGGTGTTTGACACCATTTAGGAACCCCGAAGTTGGCTCGTGCCAAGCACGGTTAAATGAAATCCTTTCAAAAGCACGCTGTATTGTTGCGCGAACCATTGGTATACTGAAAGGCCGGTTAAAAATTCTTAGTATTGATAAAAGAAGTCGGTATAGTCCAGAAAAGATGGCAAAGTTCGCAAATGTATGTGCAGCGTTGCATAACATCTGCATACAATTTAAAAATTCAACATATTACAGATATTTTGTAAATGAAAATAGATACCGGAAATGAGACTCAATTAACTAAAAATGGTCATAAAATTAGAGATCATAATATGTTGTCTTTAGATAATAATTGAATTAAACGTTCCAACAACATTTGAATTCATATTTTATTTTAACAAATATATTTTCAATAAAGAACTTGGAATTAACTTATCTTATATATTGGTATTTATTTATGAATTTTTCTATTTAAAATATCAGGCTCATGAGTTTTAATCTGCAACTCCACAGCTTTTATTTTCATATCTGCAGTATGTGCCTCTTCTTTTATTTGGATAGATCTCTCCTTTAGAGCAAGTAGTTTCCCAAGATTTTTGTTTATTTGCGCTTGCGTTACTTCATATGCGCGTAAATTGCATTTTAAAAGAGAAAGCTTTTCACTTTCGACAGTGGGCTTCACTTTACATGATTTTGTCGCCCTGCGACTGGTGGATGGTGTCGGATCTTCTTCTTCCTCGCTATCTATAATCATTTCCACCAACTCATTTAATCCTTCTTCGGGATATTTTACTACTACTTCATTTCCAAAAGATTTTACTACATTCAACCTTTCTACAGCAACATCTATCCCCGTAGCTTGGAGGAGTTGCTCTTCTGCTGCAGTTAATTGCTTTTCCTCGTATCGACCACAACCAGTCCTTTGTTTCGAGGCTTTGTTGAAAGAAATTTTCTTTTTTATGTTGTGCTTCTGATCAGCAAATACCTATTTCTGTATTTTATTATTATTTTAATCATCTATTATTTTATTTATCTTGCTTTTCACCAAGATTTAGCATCTTTCATCGGTGGCCCGGAGGCGTACAGTTTTAAAGTCAATGCCTACCATAGCTTCTTTGCTGCAACTTTGCCTTGCCCACAATTGGGCAAAATATTTTTTGCCAAGTCCTGATGCTGTAGCATAAAGTCACTCAACAAATTTTTTTGACATATATTTATTTTGTTTACATTGGTCCATTAATTATTAGTTACTAGCTGACCCGGCAGCCGTCGTCCTGAATGAAATTATGTGTTTTGAAATGAAAAGAAAGTTGAATTTATATTGTGTTGAAAATCATTTATTTTCGATTTTTCCAATTTTTTTCAATGTAACGAAGCTTGATAAACAATATTTTTTTGTTTCTGTTTTGGCGCGTAGATGTACAGAGAAGATGGTTTTCCAACTCGTGAGTACGCCACGTATATCCGGCCGTGTGAAAAACATAGCATTTCCAAATTTATGCCACACACTTCTAGCGACTATCCTTGTGTCCTATTGATTCTCATCTCAAATGCAATTTTCACTGGAAACGGAATGGGTTGGAACTGATATGGAAAATTGTAGAACTCTTTGAAAACTGAAAAGGTTTGAACTGAAATGACAAATCGTTAGAGCTCAGAGGAATTCGTAGAGTCAAGTATTCTGCCCCATTCTATAAGATAGCTACGTTACAATCAGTCGAGTTGCATAACTCAGTTTCGGTGCTTGAAGATTGCGAAACATAATAACGACAGATCCTACTTTGAGACGCAAATAATGCGGTGTCATACCAAGCCTCTCCAAAGCATTTAGAAATTCCACTTGATAATTCGCGGCTTCGTCTCATTGTCAAGACGATCGATCGATTTGTATGAGCGCAAGTCTCCCGGAATTTGACTTTAAATCACCCAGTTCCCAGTCAACAACATCGGTATTTTTGGCAGCTAATATTGTGCGTGCACTCAAGAAATCGTAGTTACGATAATTTGGCCAATGTCCGAATATTCTTTATGAGTTCATCTGTCATGAAATGATAAACGGCAGATGGAATTGATATTAAACCACCGGAAGTATCAACCAGAATTGACACATTTCCAATTATTAGCGAATACGGCGTAAAATGTCTTTGACAATGTAATTGACGAAATGATCTTCCCGAAAAGTGTGCGAACTTCATTTGCACCGCATGGTACATATTTTGCTGGCTTGCTAAAAAAATTGTACACACCGTACCATTTACAGTACGCAATGACTCAAATAAAGTTGAAATGAGTACATTATCTAATAGGAACCGAAGGTCGTTTTTTCGGTAGATTGTGTAAATTCATCGAAATGCATTATTTGAGAACACACCTGGATGTCAGTCTACTGGTTGGCCTTCCTTTCTGCGTAATTTTGTTGCTGGCAGTGTTTCCATTGGCAGCACTATATTCTCTGGATTGAAGTACACTCTTTGGCCATTCTCCAAATTAACTGCGAGACGCACAACAGTCGGAAAACGTTCATGAATTGCAAAAGTAAATATCCTACAAAGCGCTTTATTGCAGTATCGTTCAAGACCAATAACCGCCATGTTGCATCCTTTGGTGACTTACTTGCAAACATATTTGATCGATTTCAACAAACTACATCAAACATTGACATGAGACTTGAATGTGAATTAGACAACAGTGGCGAATATAGTACGATCCATATGTTGTCAACTTCGATATTCATTACTCTAAGTTGTATGGTCGTCTGATGAGCTACGACGATAGAGTGGATTTCCATCATTTCCAGTTTGCGATTCCCAAAGGAAAGCAAGTGGATAGTGTTTCGTGCATTTATTGTTAGACATACAAACCGAAGTGGGATTGTGGTGTCCGCAAGGTCCATGAACCATATTGGTTTTCATCATTCGTTTAACCCTGGTCGAGACCAACCGTCTGATACACTTAGTCGAGACCAATGGTGCGTGGCTGGGCCTAGGCTAGTTTACATACATTTGTATGGAAATACGTGTTGTGTTTACGCTCATATATGTACAATATATGTAGATACATTTTTGAAATTTCTTACCTCTCGATTTGGTTGAAATCAAATTGCCTGCCTTGTTCACGCTTAGCGTGGCAATGGCGTTCACAAAAAAAGTAACATTTTGAGAAAAATTACATTTTTCTTAACCTTTAAAATGCTCTAGCGGCTAAAGTATTTGACCTAGATCAGGCCTGTCCAACATACGGCCCCCGGGCCACCATCCGGCCCGCATAGGCCCTTCATCCGGCCCGCCATCTCTTATAGTCTTTGGGCATCCCAGTTGTATAGGCCTGATACACGTGATGGATAAAGTAGTGCAGACAGTTAATTTTATACGCGCAAGAGGGCTTAACCACAGACAGTTCCAGGCTTTTCTGGCTGATGTCGGTTCAGATCACAAAGACATTGTATACTTAAGTCGCGTTCGCTGGCTCAGCAGAGCAGCCACACTAAAACGATTCTATTCCCTGCTGGACGACTTAAAGATTTTTTTTGGCAACAAAGACCAAGAAATTTCTTTCCTTACTGATGAGGAGTGGTTGGCTGATCTGGCTTTCCTGGTTGATATAACTAAATATCTTTCTGATCTTAACTTAAAACTACAAGGGAAAGACCAACTATGCACACAGTTATACGAACACGTTCTAGCTTTCACAAAAAAGCTTTTATTGTTGGAAAAGTAGCTGGAACAAAAGCAGTTGATTCATTGGGAGACCTTATCCACAAAAAAGCAAGATACCCTGGATTTTGACAAGTACGTGTTGATGTTACAAAGATTAAGGAACGAGTTTGACGACAGATTCGCAGACTTCAAATCACAAACTCCCTGCATGAAAGTATTTCAAAATCCATTTGATGTTGAAATTGAAGGCGCTGCGTAGAGTTTACAGCTGGAGTTAATAGAATTGCAAAGCAGCTCTCATCTAAAAACAGCATATAATAATTGTCTTCCAAACTTAATTGAATTTTACAAAAAGTATATTACACCCAGTCAATACCCAAACCTTACTAAGCTGGCTATTCAACATATTTCTTTATTTGGTAGTACATATGTTTGCGAGCAGCTTTTTTCTCGCATGAAATTTAACAAATCAAAAACCAGATCATCTTTATTAGATAGCCATCTTAAAGGCATTTTGCGCATAGCCACTTCTAAAACTCCAGCTCACATAGATGCGCTGTGCAAACAGAAAAAATTTCAGACATCTCATTAATTAGATTTTAAGAATAAGAATATCTTTATATGCTAAGGCCATAGTTACATTAATTAATTATAAATAAATAAATATACCAAAACTGAAGGTCATTTTTTTTTTTTTTTTGGCCCGCTACGGTTATAAAATTGCTAAACCTGGCCCTTCACAAAATTATGTTGGACGGGCCTGTCTATAGTATACTTATATTCGATCAAGGACTGTTAACTCGTTTCAGATTTAATTTATTGGCATATGTATTACTTCTTACTTTTTATTCCAACGAAATTAAACAAATTTTATTAACATTATAAATATTTTTAATAATTTATGTTTGAATCTTTAAGTTTTGCATTTTCCACACCACCACTGAGGTTTGCAATAAGGCGCGTTACCGACTTTTTTTAGGTGTTCGGTCCCCCGGTAGGCCTATTTTCACCTTTACAACTTAACACTGAGCACATAGGGTATTGTAGTAAACTACCTGCCGCATACAATACTGCGCTGTTGGTATTTAATTTTGGTAAGCGTTCAGTGTTGTCGGTGTTGTCAGTGTTGTTTTTTGACAGCTGAAAATTATAAACTTTTAATTTAATTTAATTTAATGTGAATGAATTTCACTGTTCTCTGATTTTGTATATTATATATTTGGCTGTATTTATGTAACTGTAAATTAGAAGTAAAACAAAATGTTAATTATTAATTGTGGAGACGATAAAATTGTAGCTTATATAAAACGTTTGTATTTTTAACATATCTGTTGAATACTTACTCAATCCAATCAATAATTAGCGACATCTGTTACAATCTTTTTGAGCTAACAAATAATACAAATAATTTGCAATAATATTATATTGCGAGAATAAATTGAGATGTAAGCTATCCTATCATCTAAGTTGGACCAAATTACATGTACGTATATGCCAACTTTCATGAATATCAGTTTACTCGTTTTTGAGTTCATTTGGAACATACACACGGACACTGGATTTTTATATATTAAGATATATATATGTATATATACATGAATATATGTATATAGGTAAACAAGCTAATATGGAACGATAGAACAGTTAATCCTAATATTAGAAGCGAAATAACAAAGAATGTTAGTACAGTTAGCATTAGGATAAGTAGTAAGTAAACTAATAAGAAATGTAAAGTGATTTAGTCTTAAGATTAAGTTTAATAAAAGCGGTTGTGGAAAAAAGGCCTAAGCTCTTTTTTTATTCCTAAACTATAACTGGCGCAGTCGGGTAAACTTTGACCAAAAGATCAAAGAAATCGAACAAACGGAATGCCGAAAATAAATAAAAAGTTTAATTGAAAAAAATAATCGAAAGTTTTATGCCGAATAGAAACAACGACTCAATATTAATATTACAACAAATTAAACGATGCATAAATCAGTGAAATTAGTTAGATCTATAAAAAATATACATTTTACAAAAAAAGTGCGAAAATAGTAAAAAATTCTATAAAAAACGAAAGCTGCAGTGAAAAATCGAAAAAAACAATTATAGTTTAGGAATAAAAAAAGAGCTTAGGCCTTTGTTTTCGCAACCGCCTTTATTAAACTGAATCTTAAGACTAAATCACTTTACATTTCCTATTAGTTTACTTACTATTTATCCTAATGCTAACTGTACTAACATTCTTTTTAGTTCGCTTCTAATATTCGGAATAACTGCTTTATCGTTCCATATTAGCTTGTTTACTTATATATATTTATGTATATATATAATATACTAGCTGACCCCACAGTCGTTGTCCTGCGTGAAATTATGTGTTTAGAAAAACAAAACAAAAAGTTGAATTTATCATTTCACTTTTTTTCAATATATCGCAGCTTGATAAACAACATTTTTTGATTTCTGTTCCGGTGTACTATAGAAAAGATGGTTTTCCAAATCGTGAGCAGGCCACGTATATCTGGCCGAATGAGAAACATAGCATTTCCAAATGTATACCATACACCATACAATTTTCACTGGAAACTGAATACGTTTGAACTGAAATGGCAAATCGTTAGAACTCAGAGGAATTCGTTGAATCAAGCATTCTGTCCCTTTGTATTCGATAGCTGCGTCACAATCAGTCAGGTTCCATTACACAGTTTCGGCGCCTGAAGATTGTGGAACATAATAACGACAGATCCAACTTTGAGACGCAAATGATGCGGTGGCATACAATATTCAAAGAATTTAGAAATTCCACGATCGATCAAAACGTTTGTATGATCGCAAGTTCTCCGAATTTGACTTTGAATCTTCCAGTTTAAGTCAACAACATCGGTATTTTTGGCAGCTAACATTGCGCGTGCACTTAAGGAATTGTAGTTACGATAATTTGTCCAATGTCCGAATATTCGTGATGAGTTCATCTTTGGTGAATTGGTAAAGGAAAGATGGAATTTTAAAGGAAGTATCAACCGGAATTTACCCATTTCCAATTCTTAGCGAATACGATGTAAAATGTCTTCGGCAATGTCATTTTTGTTCGTATTCCATAATTGACGCTAATTTGATGGCTGATCATCGCGAAAAGTGTGCGAACTTCATTCCAGTGATTATCACGTTCCAGTAATTGTATGTATAATATCAAGATATTTCCGAATAGAGCAAGTTCTCGCAAACGGTTCACTGACGAAAGTTGAGAAAAAACTCGTAAATGTTAATTTTGTTGCTGGTGGTGTTTTCTCTGTCTGTACTGTATTTTCTGTGTTGAAATATACTATTTGGTTACTCTCCAAATTAACTGCGAGACGCACAACAGCCGGAAAACGTTCATGAATCGCAAAAGTAAATATCATACAAAGCGCTTTATTGCAGTTCACGTATCGATCGTATCGTTCAAGATCAGTAACCGCCATATTGCTTCCGTTGGTGACGTATTTACACACGTATTTTATCGATTACACCAAACTGCAATACGCAACATTGACATGACTTTTGAATGTGAATTAGACAACAGTTGCGAATATGGTACGAATCATATGTTGTCGACTTCGATGTGTTGTTAACTTTGAAATTCACGCCTCTAAATTGAATGCTAAATGTTCTGCCATTGTCATCTGGTGAGCGACGCTGATACATTGGATATCCATCATTTCTAGTTTGTGTTTCCGAAAGAAAAGCACCTGGATAGTGTTTCGTACATTTATTGTCAGATATACAAACCGAAGTGGTATTGTGATGTCCGTAAGGTACATGAACCATATTGGTTTCGTATAATTCTGCTTCTATCTCTGGATCAGGAATTTCTGCATAAATGATTTCATCAATTTGGTTTGGTGTAACCACCATCCACCATCCAAAGAAGAATATGTGCGTGCGACAAACCTCTCTTTTGCCACTCAACAGAGTACATCGAGCATCTAACAGCACCATACTTGTATATACAATATATATATTATACATACGTTGCTTCAAGATAAAGTCCATCAAATATCGTAGCTGTTGTTTGAAAAATCTTGCTGTATTATCGTGATGATCGCTTGCTCATCGAATTTTTTACATTTTTCCCTTCCGTTATAATTTATAAATTTTACACAAAAGTTAAAAAATATTATTGCATTGTTTCTTAATATAGAATATGTGATCTATCTTTTGCAAAAAAAATTATTCTTCTAATGCATCTATGTAAAAAGTTATGACGGAACATGTGTGAGACTCGAGTTAGTCCAATGAGTTTTGTCCGACACTGTACGTTGCTTTAAGATAAAGTTGACAAAACATCGCAACTGTTGTTTGAAAAGTTGTTCTCTGACATCGTGACGATCGCTTGCTGATTGCCCGCGATCCATAATTTCATTCGTATGTCATCGCATCCTGGGAATACTCGGTCATGTGCCATGGGCTGTCAATATACATACTTATGTTGATGCCAAAACGAACGCGACCTCTTCGTGGCATCGTAACAAATTTCAATCTGTAATTGAGCACTTTATGTGAAACACACATAACGTTTCCACGGAATAAATTTCAATAATTTTGTTTTTGAATAACCGGAATAAAGAAAGCAAACGACAAATTTGACAATTGAAAAACAAAAGGAAAAAAGTTGAAAAAAAAAAATTTTGTATGAAAAAAAGTAATTTTTTTTTGGAATTGTCCAACTTTCCGACTTTTCCTCACGAAAAGCATACGGCTTTTCTAAACTTTCCTCCGATCCACAGCGAACAACCTCTGAAAATTTCATCAAAATAGGTTCAGCTGTTCTCGAGCATTAGCGTTACTAAAAGCATTCATTCGTTTGTATGGGAAAAAGAAAAGGGCTCTTTTTAAAAACGCCATAAAAACTATCCTTGAGCCTCAACGAACATTTTAAAAAAAGAATTTGCAAAATTGGTCCAGGCGTTTTTGAGTTATGCGCCAGCATTTAAAATCATGTTCGTTTTTGTTTCCTTTTAAAAATTTGAAAATTTATTTTCTTCATAATTTTTTTTTTCGGAAAATATTCCAGAATTTTCTTAAGTATTCTCCTTGTTTGGGCGGAGACCTGTCCGAATTGGTGGTAATCACCGAAATCGGTCCAGGCGTTCTCCAGTTATAAGCGTAGTAACTAACGCTACTTTCTTTTATATATGTATATACTTAGATTATATTTATATATATGTAAGGTGGCAACGCTGGTCAATAGAGGACAGCCTGGCAGGAAGAGGTGAGGAAGAGAGAACGCGAAGAATCGGCAGCAGCACAGTGTGAATTTGGCTCTTGAAGACTGAGGTTTAACTTTGTATAAATTAATTATTTCTTTTTGTATCAACTTTAATGTAATAAAACTTATTTGTATTAATAAACTTTGGTCCTGTTCGACCTTACATGGGGGCTCAACCAAAGAGCAAAAACGGAGCGCGGAATGTTGCATTCAAATAAAAAGCCGAGTAAATTTACAGCAGCCAAAAAAACGCAGAATAACGGAGCAGAAATTTCGAAGAACGAAGTGGTTGCGGTCGAAGTAAGCAGCGAAAACGGAGCAGCCGTCAACGAAGTAGAGTTATTCGAACAAAAGCAGAGCAACGTAGAGTTCGACGAAGAAGGAGAGAAGAAAAAAGAAGAAGCAAGCAACATGGCCTTTGGTAACGACGTTGGAGAATTATTGAATTTATTTATGGAAACATTGAAGCAGAGTGACACAAACAAATATAATGTGTCAATCGAGGCGTTGGCGAAAATTATACCGTGTTTTGATGGAGAATCTATTCCAATTCGACAGGGGATTGCTAATTTCGGCGAAAATGCTGATGCTTATGATTTGACAAACAAAAGAATGTCAACGCACGCAACAAAATGAAAGGCACAGCAGAATTGTTTTTAGAAACTGTTACAGTATCCAGCTATGAGTCATTGTGTATTGCATTATTGGAGGAGTTCGATAAAACACCAAGCAGCGCGGAGGTATGTACACAAACAGCTAAGGCAACGACGAAAACTTGCATCAGAGAAATTTAATGGGTACGTTCCTCTGATGCGTAAAATAGCAGCAGTAGGTAATGTAGAAGAGGAATCAGTGATTTCGTAAATATCCCTTATATAGCGCACGAAATTATAAAGAATTAATAAAAGCATATGAATTGATCGAGCCGTTGGTTAAGCCTAACGAAGCAAGTAAACGGCGATATGCAGCAGGTGGTCATGAGCAAATTGAAACAGATAAGAGTGCCAGCAACATAGAGCGTAAGAATCAGCATTGTTTCAATTGTGGTTCAGCACAACACAAAAAGGTCGATTGCACACAAGACACAAAGTGTTTTAAATGTAATGGCACTGGTCATATGGCTAACAGTGTCCCGAGTATAGGCGTAACATCAACATTGTATTTAACAAAGAGCGAATGAAGCAGTTGACAATTAATAACGAAAACGTTTGCTGTTTGGTAGACATTGGTGCAGACATGTCGTTAATACGTATGGGTGTGTATGAGCAAATATTTAGCACATGTAAATCGTAGCAAAGTTTCGCTACACTATATGGTTTAGGAAACGTCAAAGCCGATGTGGTGGGTGAATTTGTAGCGCAAGTCATAGTCGACGGGTTACGTACTCAGCACACCTTTTTAGTAATCACAGAGAGTAAAATCAATGTAGGCGTAATCATTGGGTACGATTTAAAAAAAAAAAAAAAAATTGTTGTAACAGTGGACGTCAATGGAATACTTTCGTCAGATTGAAGATAACACAAGTGCTTGTAATGTTTATTTTATGAGTAGCAACAATGAAGTAGATGTTAAACCTAAATTCAAGAAGGTTGTCGAACAATTAATTGAAAACTATAAAGCGAGTTTTATTCAGTTGAACTGTCCAATTAAGTTGAATATTGTTCCAAAAAATAATGATATCGTCTTTCGTGAGTCTCCTACTCGTTGTCAATAGCGGAAAGAAAAGTTGTAAAGGAACAAGTAGATGAATGGTTGCAGAAAGGCATTATACGTGAGTCATTCTCAGAGGTCACTAGCAAGGTGGTATTGGCAAAGAAAAACGACGGTCGCTACAGAATATGCGTAGACTTTCGTTAATTTAATACAATGGTGCTAAAAGATAGTTTCCCAGTACCATTTGTTGAGGAAGTACTTGAAAAAACGCAAGCTGCAAAACATTTTACCGTCATGGACCTTATAAATGGTTTCTTCCACGTCGAAGTTGAAAAACGTTGTCGAAATATACAGCGTTTGTAACGAAAGAAGCGCTCTATGAATTTAACAGAGCTCCATTAGGTTTTTGTAACTCTCCCGCTGTTTTTGTACGCTACGTTAATTATATTTTCCAATAATTAATAAACGAAGGTATAATGGAGATGTATGTAGATGACATTGTAATTTTTGGGCGCACAGAAGAACAATGTTTAAGCAGTATTCAACGGGTATTACAACAAGCGCAGCAGTATGGGCTAGAAATTAAATGGGCAAAGTGCCAATTTCTAAAAAATAGAATTGTTTTTCTTGGACACGAGGTTGAAAACGGGCGCGTCTCGCTTGGGCAAGGAAAAGTTAAAGCAGTCAAAAACTTTCTAATACCAAAAAACATACGAGACGTACAGGCGTTCCTGGGTTTAACCGGATACTTTCGAAAATTTATCCGAGACTACGCTAAACATGCCAGACCATTAACAGATCTGCTTAAAAGAGATACAGCATTTCAGATTGGAGACACAGAGGTTAGAGCGATCAATTACCGGAAGTTGGCACTCACGTCGAAACCAGTTTTACAAATATACAAGCAGAATGCTAATACGCAGTTACATGTCGATGCGTCGAAACATGGCTGTTGCACTCTTGCAGCAGCATGACGAAAAATGGCATCCTGTTTTCTATTCCCCACTAGAGGAAAAATTACACAGCTATTTCCTTGAAGTTAAAGCAGTTAATGTTAATTTAGCGTCCAAGAAGTTGTGTCACTACTTAGTGGGCACAGAATTTACCTTGGTAACGGAAAAAAAGATATGCCACGTGAAGTGGGGCAATGGCTGATGTATCTTAAGGACTTTTGATTTAGATATCCTAACAACTAAGCAGTACGGCGATTATAAAATAAAAAACCAGTTAATCTACAAGCAAGTTGATGGGCAAGATTTATTGGCGTTACCGAAGAAGATGAAAGGTGAAATAATAAGGGAAACGCACAGATTTGGGCATATGGGTTGTAAAAAAAACATACATGCTATACGGCAAAATTATTTCATTCCACATCTCGAAAAGAAAGTTTAGCAGACTATCAAAAACTGTATAGAATGCATTATGCATAACCAGAAGTTGTGTAAAAAAAGAGGATTTTCTACATTGCATCGATAAAAGTGATAGTCCACTATCTACGCTCCATATTGACTATTTGGGTACATTGGATGCGACATCAAAGAGTTACAAATATGTTTTTGCTGTCATGAATGGTTTTTCCAAATATACTTGGATATATCTTACTAAAACTACAGAAACACAAGAAGTTGTAAGACACCTTGAGTCATGGGTGACAATTTTCGGCAGTCCGCAGCGTATAATAGCGATAAGGGTACAGCTTATACTTCCAAAATGTTTAAAGAATTTTACGAAAAACATAAAATCGAGCACGTCGAGTTAACAGCGGGCGTACCAATGGATAACGGTCAGATTGAGAGAGTCAACCGCGTTATTTTTTCCGTATTAGCTAAGATGTCAGCAGCAGAATCTGGCAAGTGGTATAAGTACACGTCCAAATTACAGCGGGCCATTAATTCTCACATTCGTGATTCGACAAAATTTACACCATTCGAAATTGTGTTCGGTGTAAAGATGCGCAACGAAACTGATAGCGAGTTGCTAAAGGTACTGCAAGAAGAGGTATTAGAAGGTATGCAAGATGAACGCAACAAGATTCGACAAGAAGCTCGAAAGCAAATTTTAAAAGCACAAAACGCATATAAATCAAATAATGATAAGAAAAGAAAAAAGGTAGCTGATTTAGTAGCCATTAAGGTTGCTTAGTTTATAACAGGCAAAAAACTGGCTAGCAAGTACATATATTGGTCCACACGAGGTGGTAAAGATCAAAGGGCATGGCAGATATTGTGTTAGGCTGACCCGGCGAACTTTGTACCGCCTAACAGTCAATGAATGTGGTGTTACAGATAAGCAGAACTTTATGATTTTTTGAAAGCAATACAATGAATACATATAATGTTTATAGCGGCCCGGTACGTGCTTCGCTACGTATAAAGTGAAATATTAAATCAAACTCATTTATAAAAAAAATATATTTAATTATTTGCTAGCTATTCTTGAGTTATAAAGTCACAACGAAAAATGGCATTCATTTTGTAATGGGGTTTCGTCCATAGCTGAGGTATGCTCAGTCGCTCCAGTGTCAGCCTTGGGACCCACGAACCCTTAGCAAAGAAAAGTGTTTACTCTCGTAACGATGTATCCACACCCCCTTATGTGAACAGCCAGACCAGCGTGTATTTGTACGGCGGTGATGATGGAAGCGCGCGAAATTGGCGCGCTAGGCCTTGACGCTTGATGAAGTCGGCACGGTGATTTATACGGCGGTGATGATGGAAGCGCCCGAAATTGGCGCGCCAGGCGTTAACGCTTGATGAAGTCGGCACGGTGGTTTATACGGCGGTGATGATGGAAGCGCGCGAAATTGGCGCGCCAGGCGTTGACGCTTGATGAAGTCGGCACGGTGATTTATACGGCGGTGATGATGGAAGCGCGCGAAATTGGCGCGCTGGGCGTTGACGCTTGATAAAGGCGGCACAGTGATTTATACGGCGGTGATGATGGAAGCGCGCGAAATTGGCGCGCCAGGCGTTGACGCTTGATGAAGTCGGCACAGTGATTTATACGGCGGTGATGATGGAAGGCGCGAAATTGGCGCGCCAGGCGTTGACGCTTGATAAAGTCGGCACGGTGATTTATACGGCGGTGATGATCTTCTGGCGCTGCCTATTGCTGCCGATTGCTGGGCGACCGTCCTCGCTGGCGAGCTGGAGAAAAAGGAACGCGTTCGGTGTGAAGTGCTTGCTTATATAGCAGCATAGCGCAGCTTTCGTCAGTGTAGTGAGGTAAGTTGTGTGCGTAGCTTTGGTCAATGCGGTGAGGTGAAGTTTACTACGTGCAGGATAGTTCCAGTATGGTGGAAAGCTCTATGTTGATGTATGGGAGGGTAAATGATGTACCGTATTGAAGTAAATTATTGTAAGGTGGTGAAAGCCACGTTACAATTTTTATATATATAGACATAAGATTTTGGAATTCTTAAAAATGCACTGCTGTGTTGGCTTTATGTCAACTTCAGTAAGATGAATCCAAAACATTTGGATAAACAATATTTTTTGTTTTTCCATTTTGAGCATGAATAAACAAACGGCTGGGGGTACCGACTCTGGAACAGGCAACATAAAGTTGGCCATGTGAAAAACATGATTCCTCCAAATTCACACCACAAACGTTAAGTGTTTGCCCTTGAGCTTTGTTGATGGACATCGCAAATGATAAACGCACAGGATATTGTAATCGTTTGAATTCAAATGGCATATCAGTTGGAATCATAGGGATACGCGGTATTAAACAAACTTCTCCTTTTGATTTACCAGTTAAGATCGTAGCTTCAATCAAATTTGGCAATAAATTTTTCACTGCCAATCTGGTGCCATTACACAGTTTTGGTGGATTAATATTTCGCAATAATATAATCAAAGAACCCACTTTCAGATTCAAGCAATGCGGTGGCATACCAGCCGGTTCTAATGAATTCAAAAATTCAGTTGGATAATTCATTGCCTCATCTTGATTCATAGCACTGTCAATTGATTTATATGTCGTGACTACGCCTGGGAGTTTTGCTTGAATTTGAAAATTAATGCATTGATATGAATGTTCTTCGGTGCTAAAATGGCGCGTTCTCTCAACCAATCATGGTTTCTGTAATTCTGAAGAATATTTGGAAAAACACATTCAATCAATTCATCTATCGATTTCGTAATTGTACAAAAATTGTTCGGTACAGTGATCAATCCGTTGGTTCTGTCGATTTGTATTTTGCCATCACCAATTTGTAACAATTGTTCTGAAAACTCATGGGCAGCTGGATCATTTTGTAGGTGAATACGCATATTAATGTTCAGTGTCAATTTTTGTACATATCTCCAGAACTGATGACTTCAAACAGGCATTTATTTCATCAGCAGGAGTTGACCGAGGAATGACAGGCAATGTTTGTCGAAAATCCCCTGGCTGTAATATCAAAGCATCACCAAAAAGCTGTTGGTTACCACGTAAATCTTGCATTGTTCGATTAAATGCTTCTAGTAATTTTTTATTCGCCATTGTACACTCATCCCATAAAATAATTGACGTTAATCGCAGAACTTTTGCCATAGCAGAATTTCTTGAAATATTGCAAGTTGGAGTTTCAATCACCTGTATATTCAATGGCAATTTTAATGCAGAGTGTGCTGTCCGACCACCTTCTAATAATGTAGCAGCAATTCCCGAAGATGCAAGTGCCAATGCAATTTTCAGTTCCGATCGAATAGTGGCTAAAATCAGTGATATAACGAACGTTTTGCCTGTACCACCAGGTGCATCCAAGAAATATAACCCACCTGCATTATTGGAAATGGCTTGCATGATTGTGTCATAGACATGTTTTTGCTGAATATTCATTTTGGTTATATTCGATTGTACAAATAAACGCAAATCATTAGAATTGAATTCCTGCTCACGTTGCAATTCACGATCAAACAGATCATGCATGTCACGATTTGGTACGGTCATACCCAATTGTACTAATGTTTTATTTGCAATCCGTAGACACCTATCTTCAATTATTATCAAAGCTTCGTTGTACATTTCCAAAGTTATCAACAAATCAGGATTTCTTGCATGATGACGCATACGAATTAAAATATCTTCTGCAATATTATGTTTATATTTGTTCCATAATTCAAGTGGATTTGATGGCATACATGTTGATAATATAACGGCAAACAGCATTCGTATTTGTTGAGGATGAGCCCAAATAGATGCATCATGAATTGTTGAATCGCAATGAGCCTCATCCTTCAACAAATGCAAAAGTTGGCATGCTTCACGGTATGTTTCACACAAATGACCGTTGACTGTTCTCAATTCTTGAAATGATTTTGGGCCATTCACGTTAACTAATAACAATCTCAAATAAAAACACTCAACATTGTTTGGATGTACTGTATATATTCTGCCAATTGCATCTGTTTGGAAAATGCCAGGATGCCCATGAACTGCTGTTCCTTGTTTACGTCTTTGAAATTTTTTCGGAGACACATTCCATGTGTAATACTGAGGCACTTCAGAATATAACAAAGTTATCGCAAATGTATCAGTTTCGCATAATTTAAAAAAAGCTGTTAACGTAGTTGCTGGTGGTTGCGCTGCTATTTCCAATAAATTTGCTACATTAAAATAAACACGTTGGTCATTCTCAAGATGTACAGCCACGTGAACAACCGCAGGATATCTTTCGTGCATTGGAAACGACATAATCCTCCAGACAGCTTCATTGCTACTAATATAGCGACTCATTTGATACTGAGTAATTTCATCATATCTATTCTCATCAGCAACACCGAAAATAGCCATATCGCTCCCTTTATTTACATACTTGCAAATATATTTAATGGATTTGACAGAATTACAATATTCCACATTTATATGAGCGTTGAATATTTTCGATAATAATGGACAATACGGAACCACCCAACGATTATCAACTTCAACTTCCTGGTTATGCATTCTAATGGTTGCCGTTTTGCCATTATCATTAGGTGATCTACGTCGATACAACGGATATCCGTCATTGCCCGTTATTGTGCCTGAAGTAAATTGCCTTGGGTATCGTTTCGAACACTTTTCATCAATCATACATGGTGAATTCATATTTAGTTCACCGCACGGTCCATGTATCATGTTTTTAACGACAACTTGAAATAACTCAGGATCAGCAGTGTGATTAGGAATTTCAGCTGATATAAGGTTATCGATTTGATCCGGAGTTACTTTATGTACCAGCCAAATTAGTATATGTGCGTGCGCCAATCCCCTTTTCTGCCATTCAATGGAGTACATATGGCAACGCACCTCCCCAAATACATATAATTTCTCAATTAAATCCATAATTGCTTTACATTTTTGCCGAAAAACACGCGCAGTAATGTCATGACGATCGGTTGTCGACTGTCCTGCAAATAAATTGTTTTTGATGTCATCCCACTGCGGATTACATGTAAATTTAATGAACAGATCCGGTCGACCGTATTTTCTTACATAACACATTGCGTCTTGTGCATATTCGTTCATATTCCGTGGGCTACCAATATACGAAGATGGCAATATAGTTAAACGTCCGATGTCATTAATATTAGCATCATTCGCTATCGCATCTTGCAAATGAATATATTGTTCAGATCTTAATTTTGCTTGGTTGAAACGAATAAAATTAAGACGTTCTGTTTCTATTTTGACGTACATATCAACGATGTACTGATGATATAGTTTACGACATCTCAAGATATAGTTTTGTTCTTGTGGACGAACCATCAATCGATAAGAATAAAAATTCATGGCACTAACTTTTTTTGTACATGTAGACCTTAAAATAAGTGGAAAATGTGACTTAAGAAATTTCTACAAATGATGAAATGTCAACACACTGAAAATATTATTTACCTGTTCGTGGATCAATCATTGGTATATTTATATTATAGCCATCGTCACCTTTCCAATGCAATATTGGGTATTGTAATGCGTCATAACTACGATGAAGTTCCGAAACACGTTGCAATTGGTCATTTCTACGATGAAGTATAATATCACGCGATTGAAACTGATCACCACGAATTACAATTGCAACCTCATCAATTGTCGGTGCATTGAATCGCCTTTCATGCTCTCCAAAAGGTGTTCTATCAGCCCTTATTACGATTTTGTGATGATCAGAGGGCATACGAGCGAGAGTAATTTTGAACAATTGAACTAATGCTTTATGCTGATGGAAAAACCTTTGTAGCTCACAAATAATTTCTCGTCTTGTATTCAAAGCAATTGCACAACGTTGATCCAATTCACGATTTTCATCACCAATAAAATAAATTTGCAAAAATTGATAATCAGCGTCGGGGTATGGCAATAACGAACCAGCTTGATGATAAATTTGGCCCTGAATCTGCAACATGTATGCAATTTTAGGTATATGTTGCATAATAATTTTTAAAACTATAGAATACTTTTATGATTCAGATTGATTGGGACAATCCTGTTTAAGTATTTACCTTAAACGTCGGCATAAAATTATCTCTAATAATGTTAGTAGCACCAAAAAAGAAGTCATTTGAAATACCGAATTGTATTGTTGAATATGACTCAAAAAGTGCTTCGAATTTTCAGAAGTCCCAAAAATTAATGAAGACAATGGTTCGGGTGGAGTTTCTAATGGTGGTAATCTCACTTTGCCATTAGCACAACACATGCCGGGCGTTTCACCTGGAAATTTAGCCGCATCACAATGTGGACATATTGCGTCCATTATTCCAATATATCCGTACATACTGTAATTAATCTGACTGTTGTAATTAAAAGCAGCACGCATAATTTCAGGTACAACAGATCTATTTCGTGCATTACGTTCACGCTGCGATGCATTAGCTTGTGCTCGTTCATCTGGAGTCTGTGATCGCCTTTGTAATGCCGTAGCATTTGCATGACGCGTTCGCCGATCTATATTTCCTCGTGTGGGTCGTGGCATTTTTCTTTCAATTAAAAAATAATAAATTAAATTAAAAAAAAATGCCTACATTAATAGTGGTACACCATATGTTTTTTCAAATAAGGAAACACATACATTCGTGTAATTCACTTCAACAGTTCAAAACTTACCGTGTTTTGCTCGGAAATTCGCTTTGCGCTATATTTATTTTTTTCACAAATTCACACAAACTTCAATAATTATTAAAAAAAAATATATAATAACTAATAATTTTGCACCGCGGTAATTTCGGACACTACTGAACGTGTGGGGCCAAAGAAAACGCTCCAGCGATGTTTACACTCCAATGTCATATATTCTCCTAATTTGAATTTTCTTAATGCTAAGAGTCAAAGCTCTATATACCTACAAAAAACAAAATATTCATGTATTTCTCTATGCAAAATAAATGCACCGTAATATAGTTCGATGTCTTTTCAAAGCCTACTTTGTTTGTCGATCTGCCTGCTACATACATACCTACATGTTGATATAAATATAATGCAAGAAAGTTTGTAGGTGGGAATAATAAGTATGCTAGTTAAGACGAAAGTTCATAAATTTTGAGAGCGAAAGAGCGTAGCTAAGTAGGTAACAAATCGTTTAGTAAATGATTAAACTATTATTGATGTATGTATGTTAATATGAAAACGTATAATCCGCTGGCTAAGTGGGATGAATCTGACCAAACAAATGGGTTTTTGGTGTGTTTTTAAAAATAATTTCACCATACATTGAGCGCTTTTCAGCTTTCCAAGTAGGTACGAGTTAAATAAAAAAAAATGTAACATATGTGTGGTGAAATTTTTGAAACATTTTGGCCGATATCTCGAGACTCTAGTCACGGAGCGGCATCAAAAATACTCTATACTATAGAAATCATCAACAGCTTCCATTTGCTACCCATATTGTACAAACACATCCTAGGGTTACCCGGGTCCACGTTTTGGCCTATTTCTCGAGACCCTGGTATCCGATTCTTAAAATTTCAAAACACAAACCATCTACTGAATAATCCAAACAAAGCCTAAAAATTGGGTTTGGATAGGTGAGCCCGTTCTTGAGTTATAAAGTCACAACGAAAAATGGCATTCATTTTATATAGACATAAATTTTCAAACTCATTTATAAAAAAATATATATTTTTAATGTCAACTATTCAGTGAGATGAATCCAAAACATTTGAATAAACAATATTTTTTGTTTTTCCATTTTTAGCATGAATAAACAAACGGCGACTCTGGAAAAGGCAACATAAAGTTGGCCATGTGAAAAACATGATTCCTCCAAATTCACACCACAAACGTTAAGTGTTTGCCCTTGAGCTTTGTTGATGGACATCGCAAATGATAAACGCACAGGATATTGTAATCGTTTGAATTCAAATGGCATATCAGTTGGAATCATAGGGATACGCGGTATTAAACAAACTTCTCCTTTTGATTTACCAGTTAAGATCGTAGCTTCAATCAAATTTGGCAATAAATTTTTCACTGCCAATCTGGTGCCATTACACAGTTTTGGTGGATTAATATTTCGCAATAATATAATCAAAGAACCCACTTTCAGATTCAAGCAATGCGGTGGCATACCAGCCGGTTCTAAATGAATTCAAAAATTCAGTTGGATAATTCATTGCCTCATCTTGATTCATAGCACTGTCAATTGATTTATATGTCGTGACTACGCCTGGGAGTTTTGCTTGAATTTGAAAATTAATGCATTGATATGAATGTTCTTCGGTGCTAAAATGGCGCGTTCTGTCAACCAATCATGGTTTCTGTAATTCTGAAGAATATTTGGAAAAACACATTCAATCAATTCATCTATCGATTTCGTAATTGTACAAAAATTGTTCGGTACAGTGATCAATCCGTTGGTTCTGTCGATTTGTATTTTGCCATCACCAATTTGTAACAATTGTTCTGAAAACTCATGGGCAGCTGGATCATTTTGTAGGTGAATACGCATATTAATGTTCAGTGTCAATTTTTGTACATATCTCCAGAACTGATGACTTCAAACAGGCATTTATTTCATCAGCAGGAGTTGACCGAGGAATGACAGGCAATGTTTGTCGAAAATCCCCTGATGTAATATCAAAGCATCACCAAAAAGCTGTTGGTTACCACGTAAATCTTGCATTGTTCGATTAAATGCTTCTAGTAATTTTTTATTCGCCATTGTACACTCATCCCATAAAATAATTGACGTTAATCGCAGAACTTTTGCCATAGCAGAATTTCTTGAAATATTGCAAGTTGGAGTTTCAATCACCTGTACATTCAATGGCAATTTTAATGCAGAGTGTGCTGTCCGACCACCTTCTAATAATGTAGCAGCAATTCCCGAAGATGCAAGTGCCAATGCAATTTTCAGTTCCGATCGAATAGTGGCTAAAATCAGTGATATAACGAACGTTTTGCCTGTACCACCAGGTGCATAGACATGTTTTTGCTGAATATGTTTTTGCTGAATATTCATTTTGGTTATATTCGATTGTACAAATAAACGCAAATCATTAGAATTGAATTCCTGCTCACGTTGCAATTCACGATCAAACAGATCATGCATGTCACGATTTGGTACGGTCATACCCAATTGTACTAATGTTTTATTTGCAATTCGTAGACACATATCTTCAATTATTATCAAAGCTTCGTTGTACATTTCCAAAGTTATCAACAAATCAGGATTTCTTGCATGATGACGCATATTAATTGAATTAAAATATCTTCTGCAATATTATGTTTATATTTGTTCCATAATTCAAGTGGATTTGATGGCATACATGTTGATAATATAACGGCAAACAGCATTCGTATTTGTTGAGGATGAGCCGAAATAGATGCATCATGAATTGTTGAATCGCGATGAGCGTCATCCTTCAACAAATGCAAAAGTTGGCATGCTTCACGGTATGTTTCACACAAATGACCGTTGACTGTTCTCATTTCTTGAAATGATTTTGGGCCATTCACGTTAACTAATAACAATCTCAAATAAAAACACTCAACTTTGTTTGGATGTACTGTATATATTCTACCAATTGCATCTGTTTGGAAAATGCCAGGATGCCCATGAACTGCTGTTCCTTGTTTACGTCTTTGAAATTTTTTCGAAGACACATTCCATGTGTAATACTGAGGCACTTCAGAATATAACAAAGTTATCGCAAATGTATCAGTTTCGCATAATTTAAAAAAAGCTGTTAACGTAGTTGCTGGTGGTTGCGCTGCTATTTCCAATAAATTTGCTACATTAAAATAAACACGTTGGTCATTCTCAAGATGTTCAGCCACGTGAACAACCGCAGGATATCTTTCGTGCATTGGAAACGACATAATCCTCCAGACAGCTTCATTGCTACTAATATAGCGACTCATTTGATACTGAGTAATTTCATCATATCTATTCTCATCAGCAACACCGAAAATAGCCATATCGCTCCCTTTATTTACATACTTGCAAATATATTTAATGGATTTGACAGAATTACAATATTCCACATTTATATGAGCAAGTTGCAGTAAAATCATAAAACACAGCCCCATGATGATTCAAATAGTATAAAGCAATGGAAACATCAAAATAAGATTAGAATGAAAAAAATCGCCCTCGGTTAAGACTTTTCATTTTCTCCCACATGTGGAAAGGAATGACAAATACCTATTTTGAGGTCAACGTTTGATGATTCAAATCAAACAACCTTTGAAATATTTTCGATAATAATGGACAATACGGAACCACCCAACGATTATCAACTTCAACTTCCTGGTTATGCATTCTAATGGTTGCCGTTTTGCCATTATCATTAGGTGATCTACGTCGATACAACGGATATCCGTCATTGCCCGTTATTGTGTATTTTCTGAAGTAAATTGCCTTGGGTATCGTTTCGAACACTTTTCATCAATCATACATGGTGAATTCATATTTAGTTCACCGCACGGTCCATGTATCATGTTTTTAACGACAACTTGAAATAACTCAGGATCAGCAGTGTGATTAGGAATTTCAGCTGATATAAGGTTATCGATTTGATCCGGAGTTACTTTATGTACCAGCCAAATTAGTATATGTGCGTGCGCCAATCCCCTTTTCTGCCATTCAATGGAGTACATATGGCAACGCACCTCCCCAAATACATATAATTTCTCAATTAAATCCATAATTGCTTTACATTTTTGCCGAAAAACACGCGCAGTAATGTCATGACGATCGGTTGTCGACTGTCCTGCAAATAAATTGTTTTTGATGTCATCCCACTGCGGATTACATGTAAATTTAATGAACAGATCCGGTCGACCGTATTTTCTTACATAACACATTGCGTCTTGTGCATATTCGTTCATATTCCGTGGGCTACCAATATACGAAGATGGCAATATAGTTAAACGTCCGATGTCATTAATATTAGCATCATTCGCTATCGCATCTTGCAAATAAATATATTGTTCATACCTTAGTTTTGCTTGGTTGAAACGAATAAAATTAAGACGTTCTGTTTCTATTTTGACGTACATATCAACGATGTACTGATGATATAGTTTACGGCATCTCAAGATATAGTTTTGTTCTTGTGGACGAACCATCAATCGATAAGAATAAAAATTCATGACACTAACTTTTTTTTGTACATGTAGAACTTAAAATAAGTGGAAAATGTGACTTAATAAATTTCTACAAGTGATGAAATGTCAACACACTGAAAATATTATTTATCTATTCGTGGACCAATCATTGGTATATTTATATTATAGCCATCGTCACCTTTCCAATGCAATATTGGGTATTGTAATGCGTCGTAACTACGATGAAGTTCCGAAACACGTTGCAGTTTGTCATTTTTACGATGAAGTATAATATCACGCGATTGAAACCGTTCACCATGAATTACAATTGCAACCTCATCAATTGTCGGTGCATTGAATCGCCTTTCATGCTCCACAAAAGGTGTTCTATCAGCCCTTATTACGATTTTGTGATGATCAGAGGGCATACGATCGAGAGCAATTTTGAACAATTGAACTAATGCGTTATGCTGATGGAAAAACCTTTGTAGCACACAAATAATTTCCCGTCTTGTATTCAAAGCAATTGCAGAACGTTGATCCAATTCACGATTTTCATCACCAATAAAATAAATTTGCAAAAATTGATAATCAGCGTCGGGGTATGGCAATAATGAACTCTGAATCTTCAACATGAAATTATCTCTAATAATGTTATTAGCACCAAAAGAAGTCATTTGAAATGTCGAATTGTTTTGTTGAATATGACTCAAAAAGTGCTTCGAATTTTCAGAAGTCCCAAAAATTATTGAAGGCAATGGTTCGGGTGGAGTTTCTAATGGTGGCAATCTCACTTTGCCATTAGCACAACACATGCCGGGCGTTCCACCTGGAAATTTAGCCGCATCACAATGTGGACATATTGCGTACATTATTCTAATATATCCGTGCATACTGTAATTAATCTGACTGTTATAATTTGCTTGTGCTCGTTCATCTGGAGTCTGTGATCGCCTTTGTAATGCCGTAGCATTTGCATGACGCGTCCGCCGATCTATATTTCCTCGTGTGGGTCGTGGCATTTTTCTTTCAATTAAAAAAGAATAAATTAAATTTAAAAAAAAGCCTACTTTAATAGTGGTACACCATATGTTTTTTCAAATCGGGAGATACATACATTCGTGTAATTCACTTTAACAGTTCAAAACTTACCGTGTTTTGCTCGGAAATTCGCTTTGCGCTATATTTATTTTTTTCACAAATTCACACAAACTTCAATAATTATTAAAAAAAAAAATATAATAACTAATGTCATATATTCTCCTAATTTGAATTTTCTTAATGCTAAGAGTCAAAGCTCTATATACCTACAAAAAACAAAATATTCATGTATTTCTCTATGCAAAATAAATGCACCGTAATATAGTTCGATGTCTTTTCAAAGCCAACTTTGTTTGTCGATCTGCCTGCTACATATGTACATACCTACATGTTGATATAAATATAATGCAAGAAAGTTTGTAGGTGGAATAATAAGTATGCTAGTTAAGACGAAAGTTCATAAATTTTGAGAGCGAAAGAGTGTAGCTAAGTAGGTAACAAATCGTTTAGTAAATGAAAACGTATAATCCGCTGGCTAAGTGGGATGAATCTGACCAAACAAATGGGTTTTTGGTGTGTTTTTAAAAATAATTTCACCATACATTCAACGCTTTTCAGCTTTCCAAGTAGGTACGAGTTAAATAAAAAAAAATGTAACATATGTGTGGTGAAATTTTTGAAACATTTTGGCCGATATCTCGAGACTCTAGTCACGGAGCGGCATCAAAAATACTCTATACTATAGAAATCATCAACACCTTCCATTTGCTACCCATATTGTACAAACACATCCTAGGGTTACCCGGGTCCACGTTTTGGCCTATTTTTCGAGACTCTGATATCCGATTCTTAAAATTTCAAAACATGAGCCCGTGAGCCCGTTCTTTAGTTATAAAGTCACAACGAAAAATGGCATTCGTTTTTATATATATAGATTACTACGTGTTTAGAGTATGGGAATGTAACTCCTCCACCCTTGGATTCGAGATTCTCCCCAATTTCGTTACAAGAATATATACTAATTTTATCAAATTTTAATTAATTCAGTAGTATAAAATAAGTTCTTGTTTGTTTTTTTCTTTTTATAAATGTATAAATTGTTAACATTTTAAATACGATTTTAATTGCTTAGCGTATCTATGTATATAGCTTAAACAAATGAAACGTTGTTTATATTAATATTAATATAAATTATCATAGGAAATTATTGTTTTAAATTTTTACAATTTTATTTTAAATAATGGTAAGTACATATTTATTAAAATTGAGACGATCGATGGGAATATAGATTATGTATATTCGGAATTCAAAAAAAAAAAAAAAAATCTATATATACATTACACTGAAGTGGATAGATTTTTGTTTTAAAATGGGTTAATTGACGTTAGTGTTTCTGTTGTCATTTGCAAACTTCAAAGGACGTTTAATGTTTGATGTACATATGTACGTTTTCTAGATTTCATTTAATAAATTTTGGTTCTTCTTTGTGTATAACGCTTTTGTAATTTCGAATGAAACCTTCTCTCTGTGTTTCTAGGTAATTTTCCTTTCTTGTATTATGATTAAAAATGATCTTCAGTTTTGCTTCTTCTAACCGATTTTTAATTATGCTATGATTAACTTTGTTGTTTTGAACATCTAAAGGTGTAGCTTTTATTGCGGCTTTCCACATTTGAATAGTAATTGGAACTTTTTCTTCTAAATTTAGGGTTCTGATACGTTCGATAAGAGTATTATTTATGTAGTCTTTGGATTATAAACTTATAAACTTTATTAATTTAATAGTTTATTAAACTCACTTTACATTTTAGTTTTGTTTATTAAATTCACATTTTCCACAACTTATTATTAATTTAACATTTAATTGTCAACTTATCATAACTTATTATATCTTTACATTTTAGTTTTTGTTTACTGAATTCACATTTCCACAACTTATTATTAATTTAATATTTTATTAAATTCACTTAACTTATCATAACTTTAATTGTCAGGCAGCGGCTTGTCTGCCACTTCTGAATACTTCTGTACTTCTGTCCTAGTCAACTATTGTCTACTATGCTCGACTGTATATTTCGAATATTGTTCGAGTGTAGTTCGAATTGATCATATTTTCGTATAGTTTTGGTCAGAGGTGCATTTAAAAGGCATGTCCGCTACGTGTGGACCTTTGACCCACAGGTTCCACTCCCACAATCGGCCGTCCTGCACCGTCATTCGCCCCGAATGAAGTGTTCCACCCCTTCATATATTCTGCTACAGTAACAGTATTTCGTGGCCCTTCGTTCTCGCCAACCTTTTCAACTTCATACCTGCCGTGGGGCTTTATGTTTTTTATTTCGTACGGTCCGAAATACTTTTGTTTTAGTTTTAAGTTGGGTCCATATTGTGTACGTTTAATCGCCACTAAGTCTCCTACCTTATATGTGACTTCCGCTTTACGCTTTGAATTAAATGTATGCATATTTTCTTTTTGTATTTTACAAATATTCTCTTGAACCAGTTTTCGAATGTCATCACGTTCGTCGTCTATTTCTTTCATTATGCAATCTTCAAGTAAACTTCTAATTTCTATGTCTTCACATTGCCGCATATCCAAGCCAGTAAGCACTCTGAAAGGCGAAAACTTAGTACTTCTTGGAGGTGTATTATTAATAATTCTTTGAATTCTTTCAACATATTTATACCAACTAGCAGGAGAATTATGGCATAGCTTAGCTAACATTGGTACTATTATACGATGCATTCGTTCTACTTGACCATTTCCCCGAGGGACGCCCGTGGAAATGGTCAAATGTTGTATACCTTGTTCTTTACAGTAATTATGGAAAATATTTGATGTAAAAGCAGATCCTCTGTCCGTAATTATTCTTTTAGGATTACCAAATATTGCCGATTGTTTTATTAATCTGTCAACTACCGAGTCTGCGTCCGTACTTTTAGTAGGATAAAGCCATACGAATTTCGAGAAAGCATCTACTACTACCAGTAAATGATGGTATTTCTTATTAGTAACCTCTAGTGGCCCTACGTAGTCTATATGATATGTTTGTAATGGTTTATCTTCTTTGTCTATTGGTGAGAGCAAACCTTCTTTCTTGCCTGCCTTTGCGTTCATGATGATGCATTCAACGCAATTTTTGACAACTTTATCGACTTTTGATCTAATTTGTGGAATATAAAACGATTTCTGTAAATACTCTTGCGTTTTTTTAGCAGATAAATGCCCTTGACGGTGTGCAATGCTGATTATTTCGTCTTCCATTGCTTCTGGTACTACTACCAACTCGTTTACGTAGTCCTTATATAATAGATTATTTCGCATAAAGAAATCGTCATGTTCACATTTTTCTAAGACTTGAATAATTGTTCTGATCCACTCATCAGACTTTTGAGCCTCCCTCAAGCGATACGCGACCGAATCTTCTATTAACATACATGCAACACGACTCAAGGCGTCAACATGTCGCATTCTTGAATTTTTCCTATGTTCTATGCTATAGTCAAAGTCCTGTAAGTACATTGCCCAACGAGCTACTCGTAATGGTACGTCACGTTTCTTAATCGTCATTGTAAAGGCATTACAATCTGTAACAATACGGAATTTCTGACCTAACACATACACACGCCATTTCTTTAATGCTTGGATAATCGCTAACACTTCAAGTTCATAGGAGTTGTATTTTTCCTCCGCTGGAGTAGTTTTCCTACTCATAAATTGTACGGGATGAAATTGTTGATCTTCGGAGTTTTTCTGAAGTAGCACGGCACCATAACCATACATAGAAGCATCAGTGTGTATCTCCGTTTGTGCATTTGGATTATAAATTTGCAAGACCGGAGCTTTCATCAAAGCTAATTTTAACTGTTGAAACGCTAACTGCTGCTGCTCTCCTAAATGAAATTTCGTATTCTTCTTTAACATGTCGCTTAGTGGCTTTGCTATTGACGCATATCCCTCAATGAATCTTCTAAAATAGGACGTTAACCCTAAATACCTTTGCATACCTTTCTTGTCTCGAGGCAGAGGAAACTGTTGTACTGCCTTTACTTTTCCTTCTGAGGGCCTAATACTACCGTTTTCTATTACATATCCTAAAAAATCGATTTTCTTTTTCAAGAAAGAACACTTTGTCCATTTAATCTGTAGTCCGTATATTGCAGCTCTTGTTAACACAGTTCTTAATTTCTCAATGCCTTCCTCAATGGTCTGTCCGGGGATGATAATGTCATCCATATAAATTACTAAAATACCTTGTTGTATCAAATCTCGGAATATTGATGAAATGTATCGGCAAAATATAGCTGGTGAATTAGAAAGTCCAAAAGGGACGAAGTTAAACTCATATTGCCCTCCGTATGTTACAAAAGATGTGTATCGTTTTGAACATTCATCCACGGGAACATGAAAAAATCCATTAGCAAGATCTAGAGTAGTGAACACACTAGCTCCTTGTAACTTTTCCAACACGTCATCGATTAGTACCATTGGAAAGTTATCGCGTACTATTTTTTCGTTTATTTTTCTAAAATCACAGCAAAGCCTTTTCGTACCATCTTTTTTTGATACCAAAACAACTGGAGAAGCATACTCGGAGTTGCTTTGTCGAATTATACCTTCACTCAACCAATTATCTATTTGATTATCTATTGTCTTCTGATCAGCAGGTGAAACACGTCTTGGTGTTTGGTAAACAGGAATATCATCTGTTACTAGAATCTTCATGTGCACAGGTGATTGTGCCTGCTTTACTGGTTTAAAACTATGAACCATATTTAAGACTTTATCCGCATATTCGTTTTTTAAATGACCCAAATCAAGATCTGGATTGGTATGTTTTTCTTCAAGGGCTACGCAAAGTCCAGCAAATTCAGTTAGAGCCAAATTACTACCATTTACGTTGTCCTCTACTTCCGTTACTTTAAACTCCTTGTCGCTTACGACATTGCTTTCGTTTTTACTCTGACATACATGCCTTGTCTCTAAACTATCTTCATTATTTAAACCTTTCAGCTCTTTCCTGCTGAATTTAGCGCCCTTTTCGCTACAAAAAATATTTATGCTCTTCAAAATATCGTTTCCCATAATGACTTCGCATGGCAAATCATTTAGTCCTGTAACATGGAAAGTTACTATGAAATGGATCCCATCCGCTTCGATATTTGCCTCAAAACTACCTAGTGTACATACCTCACTACCTTTAATCCCTCCCAGGATCAAACGATTGTCGCTAAGCTTTGAAATCCCTGCGCGGTTATACATATCATACCTCATTAAGCTTACATCAGCACCCGTATCAATTAGAGCACTAATTGTCAAGTCACACATCTTTATTGGCTTGAAGATGGTACTCTTACTCCAAACAGTCAAAGCGTTGCTGCGTTTTGATTCTGTTTTAATATGCATCTCGCCTCTACGATCGCATTCAAATTGACGATGACCTATCTGTCCACACTTGAAACACTTTATCTGCTTTATCTTATCACAACCGTTGGCCAAATGAGATTCACTTCCACACTTGAAGCACTTTCTTTGGACCTTTGGTTCTACCGGCGTTGATGCGCCGTGCCATGATTTCTCTCTGCTTGAAGGCTTTCGAGAATCATGTACTCTCTCATATACTCTTAACTGCTCTTTGAGTTCGTGAATTGTTCGTGCCTGATATAAAACTGTTTTATTTAATTTCGAATCCGGAATTCCTTCAATAAAATACAAAATTAGACTCTCGTCATCTAAACCCACTGGCTTGGCAATTTCTATCAAAGCGTACAAATATTCGCGAAAACTTTCGTTACTATTCTTACGACGATTCTGTAATGTCCGATGAATATCAAGTGATGTTGGTCTTGCACCAAACTCACTCCTTAACGCTGATTTAAGAGAATTGAAACTTCTGATTCCTGTCTGGCTACGCACAAGCAATTTGGCTGCCCCTCTAAGAAGCTGCTTTGCAAACACAAATTCTTGTAAACTACTCCAATTTAAAATTACCGCGTTATCCTCAAACTCTTCTAACCATTTATCAATACTGAGCTCATCTGTACCATTAAATAAGGAAATACTTCCTTCCACATCCCTCAGTGTGAACTGCGGGTTGGACACTACATATATTGGCTTGGCGAGAGGTTGGTGCCTCTATCATTGTCACTGAACGTAATTCACTTTCGCTTTCATCTTCATCTTCATCCTCTAACACATGTCCGAAATGTAAGAGCAACCTATCTCTTAATTCACATTTCCTACCTTGAACACTCAGTCCAATTTCTCGTAACTTATGCTTCAAGGCTACCACTGTCAAACTCAAAATATCCTGTACGTCCATTGTCTTTTCCAGTTATGTTGATTACAATTTCTAAAACAAAAATATATGTACATATACATACATACATATGTATATACCGTAAAATATAACTTATTTCATAAACTTATTATATTCTCTAAATTATTTGCGTCATTGTAGTTAAATTTTTGCAGCCTCGCACTTCGCAGAAAGCTTCTCTCCCTTTCTCAAAATTTGGATTACTATATTTTGTGATACATACTTAGCTCAACGGTCGCTTCACTTTAAAATTCTCCGAAGATCGTCCAATAGATGTGTTGCCTGATTCTCGGAATGTTGTACTTCTTGGAAACTTACTTGGCTCGACAGTCGCTTCACTTTAAAATTCTCCGAAGATCGTCCAATAGATGTGTTGCCTGATTCTCGGAATGTTGTACTTCTTGGAAACTTACATATACCGTTTGCACGTCTTACATATTTATGTACACATTATGTACACATGCTCGGAATGTTGCATATATATGTATGTACTACTCATCACTGAATTTAAATCGTTTCATCACTTTTTTTGTTTTTTTTTTACTTTCTAATTTTAGGCACGGCTCACACACGCTCACACCTCGGTTGAGTCCCCATTTGTAGTCTTTGGATTATAAACTTATAAACTTTATTAATTTAATAGTTTATTAAACTCACTTTACATTTTAGTTTTGTTTATTAAATTCACATTTTCCACAACTTATTATTAATTTAACATTTTATTAAATTCACTTAACTTATCATAACTTTAATTGTCAGGCAGCGGCTTGTCTGCCACTTCTGAATACTTCTGTACTTCTGTCCTAGTCAACTATTGTCTACTATGCTCGACTGTATATTTCGAATATTGTTCGAGTGTAGTTCGAATTGATCATATGTTCGTATAGTTTTGGTCAGAGGTGCATTTAAAAGGCATGTCCGCTACGTGTGGACCTTTGACCCACAGGTTCCACTCCCACATTTATTCTTTCTACATCTGAATTTCCTGTATGGCTATGTGGTTTAGTGGCATGAAATTCTATATTTTCTCTATTTAAAAATTCCCGGATTGGTTTTGAATTAAATTCATTATCGAAAACAAACTTTTTTATATGGCCTTTATTTGACATAAATTCATTAATTTTACCTATGATCGTTTGACTATTTCTATCAGGTAAAGGAGGATGGAGTCATGTGTAGAAGTTCACGCAAGTGAGGAAAGTTCTCTGATCGCCATTCACTTGGGAATGGCCAGAAACGATTCTTTTACACATGGCTCAAGCAGCTCACTACTTCCGGTCTTTGACCAAGTATCCTCTGGGTAGCCTAAGAACATCCGTTCGAAGGCGAGCTAAAGTGAGAAGGCGAAACATTCCCTACAAGGGTTGTGCCCTGGGTTTGGGACCCGCCACTTATAAAGCTCACCCCAATGAAAAACCAACAGCAGCCTCGGATAAAAACCGAGGTCCTAACATCGACTCGGACCACTATCTTGTTGCAGCTAAGATTCGCACCCGCCTCTGTGCAGCAAAAAACGCGCGCCACCAAACACAAGGAAGGTTCGACGTTGAGAAGCTGCAATCACAACAGACAGCCGAACGATTTTCTACTCGGCTTGCACTCCTGCTCTCTGAGAGCACTCGTCAACAACTCGGTATAAGGGAACTGTGGGACGGAATTTCAAACTTCTTACGTACAGCTGCAACCGAAACCATTGGTTTTCGGAAAGTGCAAAAGAACAGCTGGTACGACGAGGAGTGCCGTGTCGCAGCGGAGAGAAAACAGGCTGCCTACCTCGCAACGTTACGATCGACCACTACACGTGCGGGATGGGAGAGATACCGAGAGTTGAAGAGGGAAGCGAGACGCATTTGTAGACAGAAGAAGAATGAGGCTGAAATGCGTGAGTACGAAGAGCTTGATAAGCTGGCCGACAGGGATAATGCTCGAAAATTCTACAAAAAAATGCGGCGGCTTGCGGAAGGTTTCAAGTCCGGAGCGTATTCCTGTAGAACACCCAAAGGTGATCTAGTCACTGATGCCCAGAGCATACTTAAATTATGGAGGGAACACTTCTCCAGCCTGCTGAATGGCAGTAAACGCACAACACCAGGAGAACCCGATTCCCCAATCGATGACGATGGAGCAGACGTTCCATTACCCGACCATGAAGAAGTTTGAATAGCAATTGCCCGCCTGAAGAACAACAAAGCGGCAGGGGCCGACGGATTGCTATTCAAACACGGCGGCGAAGAACTGATAAGGTGCATGCATCAACGATTGGAATTTAAGTGTGCTATGCCCAATCCATAAAAAAGGAGAGACCCCACAATCTGCGCCAACTACTGTGAGATTAGCCTCCTCAACATCGCTTATAAGGTTCTATAGAGCGTATTGTGTGAAAGATTAAAGCCCACCGTCAACAAACTGATTGGACCTTATCAGTGTGGCTTTAGACCTGGCAAATCAACAACCGACCAGATATTCACCATGCGCCAAATCTTGGAAAAGACCCAGAAAGGAGAATCGACACACACCACCTCTTCGTCGATTTCAATGCTGCTTTCGACAGCACGAAAAGGAGCTGCCTTCATGTCGCGATGTCTGAATTTGGTATCCCTGCAAAACTAATACGGCTGTGTAAACTGACGTTGAGTAACACCAAAAGCTCTGTCAGGATCGGGAAGGACCTCTCCGAGCCGTTCGATACCAAACGAGGTTTCAGACAAGGCGATTCCCTATCGTGCGACTTTTTCAACCTGCTTTTGGAGAAAATAGTTCGAGCCGCAGAACTAAATAGAGAAGGTACCATCTTCTATAAGAGTGTACAGCTGTTGGCGTATGCCGATGATATTGATATGATCGGCCTCAATACCCGCGCCGTTAGTTCTGCTTTCTCCAGGCTGGACAAGGAAGCTCAGAAAATGGGTCTGGCAGTGAACGAGGGCAAAACGAAATATCTCCTGTCATCAAACAAACAGTCGTCGCACTCGCGACTTGGCACTCACGTCACTGTTGACAGTCATAACTTTGAAGTCGTAGATAATTTCGTCTATCTTGGAACCAGCGTAAACACCACCAACAATTTCAGCCTAGAAATCCAACGCAGAATAACTCTTGCCAACAGGTGCTACTTCGGACTGAGTAGGCAATTGAGAAGCAAAGTCCTCTCTCGACAAACAAAAACCAAACTCTATAAGTCACTCATAATTCCCGTCCTGCTGTATGGTGCAGAGTCTTGGACGATGTCAACAACGGATGAGTCGACGTTGCGAGTTTTCGAGAGAAAAGTTCTGCGAAAGATTTATGGTACTTTGCGCGTTAGCCACGGCGAATACCGCATTCGATGGAACGATGAGCTGTACGAGATATACGACGACATCGACATAGTTTAGGAAATTAAAAGACAGTGGCTACGCTGGCTAGGTCATGTTGTCCGAATGGACGAAAACACTCCAGCTCTGAAAGTATTCGACGCAGTACCCGCCGGGGAAGCAGAGGAAGAGGAAGACCTCCACTCCGTTGGAAGGACCAAGTGGAGAAGGACCTGGCTTCGCTTGGAATATCCAATTGGCGCCACGTAGCGGAAAGAAGAAACGACTGGCGCGCTGTTGTTAACTCGGCTATAATCGCTTAAGCGGTTTCTACGCCAATTAAGAAGAAGAAGAAATGGAAAGAAATGACATGTTTTGAAAATTTATTGAAAATATATAAATGTTAACATAAATATGTATATGAACAATTTCATTAACTGTATTTGGTGTTTAGGTAATTTGAAATTTAGCTTTGATCGGATTTCTATCATATTTTCCACCATTACATATGTCGCAATTATTTATTATTTCATGGATTTTAATTTCTAGGTCTGGATGATATACTTTATGCTTCATTCCCTCGTAAGTTGGAATAATGCCTGAATGACCTACTTCGATTTTATGGAAAAGCGATATTTGCCAAAGTTTGTACAATTTACAAACGAAATATTTTGATTGTTTGCGAAAGAATTTAATAGTATTTGTTCCACTTCATTATGTTTTTTTTCATTAAGTTCAAAATATATAGCGATCTTACCTTTTTCAAAATGTTTACTGTATTGAGAATGTTAAAGTGATTATAAAGATTTTCTTCATGAGAATGGCTAGTTTGGACTTCTATTGAAAGCGTTGTTTGGTCTTGTTGTTCACCAGCGTTTAAAACTTTTATTTGCAACATTTTGTTAATTGTCATTCCCAAATTTTCAGAATTAACCATGTTTATTTCATCGCTATTAATTCGGCTCAGAAAAACTGCTATTTTATTTTCTTTACCGGTTATATAATCGATTTTTACATCGTACTCTCCCAATTGTACTAGCCAACGTTGTAGCCTTGGATTTACATATATCCTTACCAGAATTTTTCTTCTTTAACCATTTAGGTGGTTGGTGATCTGTTTTTAGATCGAATTTTCTTCCATATAAGTAGGGTCTGTAGTATTTTACTGACCACACTATTGCTAATAGTTCCTTTTCGATGGTTGAGTAGTTTTTCTCGTGAGTATTTAAAGTGAGTGAAGCATATGGAATTGGATGGTCATCTTGTGTGAGAACTGCGCCAATAGCAAAGTTGCTAGCGTCTGTAGTTAATTTAAATCTTCACGTAAAAAGGGGGCGATTTATAATAATATCTTTTAATATTTCGAAAGCGGTTATATATCTTGGGTTCAGTCTCCTGCCCCACACAACACATAACCAACACCGAGCACATGACCACAACAATAATCCCGCATCCAGAACACTCTACACTCACCGCATTAAAATATACGTCACTAGCACGCTTCATTCACCACACTCATTTCTACACCACCTACAATCCACATCACACATAACTACATTACCACTGCATTTTTCACCACAACCAAAAGGGAACAAAATGGGGCGGAGAAACAAGTTCATCACTTTTTCCTTTTTTCGATCCGCTAACGAAAGCCGTGCTGTTCACCCCGAGTGCCAACTTTTAATATCGTGCCAACATCCAATTTTACAATTCGAGCAAAGTTAATTTGTATTATAGTTCAGTGAAATACATTTTGAGAATTTTGAAAGTTAATTTGTAGTATACATAAATTTAATAAAATACATTTTGTGAGATTTTTAGCACACAATTGACTTTTTGTAATTCCGAACGGTGAGTACGAGGAAACCAATCGGAAAATACATGGTCCTTCGAGCCTACAGAAAGGCACTATAGAAAAAATCAAATCTAAAAAAAATAAAAAACCATAAAGAGTGCAGTGACGTTAATACATATAAAAACGAAATAAAAATAATGAAGCTAAATTAAAGTGAAGTAAAAAATCGCATTGCTGTGACAAAAAAAAGAAAATTACATAAAAAGTAAGAAATCTAAATCAAACGAGCGCGCCGCGGTATAAAATTCTAATTAATCTAAATATACATAATCCGGGCACGATAATGCAAAAACAAAGAAAACAAAGTAAGGAAGGGCTAAGTTCGGGTGTAAAGTGATAATCGAGATTTCATTATCCGTCATTCACATATTTTTCAAATACCGTATTTGTGTAAAGTTTTATTCCGCTATCATCATTGGTTCCTAATGTATATACTCGTATTATACAGAGAAGGCATCAGATGGAATTCAAAATAGCTTTATATTGGAAGAAGGCGTGGTTGTGAACCGCTTTCAGCCATATTTCGTACATGTCATCAGGGTGTTAAAAAAATATTATATACCGAATTTCATTGAAATCGGTAGAGTAGTTCCTGAGATATGGTTTTTGGTCCATAAGTGGGCGACGCCACGCCCATTTTCAATTTGTAAAAAAAAAGCCTGGGTGTAGCTTCCTTCTGCCATTTCTTCCGTGAAATTTAGTGTTTCTGACGTTTTTTGTTAGTCGGTTAACGCACTTTCAGTGATTTTCAACATAACCTTTGTATGGGAGGTGGGCGTGGTTATTATCCTATTTCTTCCATTTTTGAACTGTGTATGGAAGTACCTGAAGGAAACGACTCTATAGAGTTTGTTGACATAGCTATAGTAGTTTCCGAGATATGTACAAAAACTTAGTAGGGGGCGGGGCAACTCCCACTTTGTGCCAAATTTCACTTTAATATCTTTATTTATGGCTTATTTATGACACTTTATAGGTTGTCGGTTTTCGCCATTTTGTGGGCGTGGCAGTGGGCCGATTTTGCCCATCTTCGAACTTAACCTTCTTATGGAGCCAAGAAATACGTATACCAAGTTTCATCATGATATCTCAATTTTTACTCAAGTTACAGCTTGCACGGACGGACGGACGGACAGACAGACAGACATCCGGATTTCAACTCTACTCGTCACCCTAATCACTTTGGTATATATAACCCTATATCTGACTCTTTTAGTTTTAGGACTTACAAACAACCGTTATGTGAACAAAACTATAATAATCTCCTTAGCAACTTTGTTGCGAGAGTATAAAAAAAAGGAAAGCTGGAGCACGCATGCGTGGGACAACAATACACGAATATCGAAGCACACAGGTATAACAGACCAAAACCTTACTTTCCCCAAAAAGACCTCCTTAAGGCGAAATAAAGTAAAAGTATCGTTTTCCATTTTTATTTATTATATGTATGTATATATGTATGATAACAAACGGATTAATATTTAAGATAATCCGTTTGAACGGCATAAACCGGGAAAATTTTAATTACGTATATCATCTATATACAACAATTTCATTTCAAGTATCCACTTGCAAGATTTTACGCAATACTCCTTCTGTTCCTCAAAACAAAAATAAATAAGCAAAAGGCGCAATAAAAAGACAAGAAGA
>NW_026089725.1:0-36603 GCF_024586455.1 Bactrocera neohumeralis | reverse complement strand
AGCAATATTTCAGAGGCGGCTTTAATAATGGATAGCCACAACCCCATTGCGACATATGTATATGCCCCTTTTGTTATCAACAACTCTTTTTGTGCTCCAGCTGACTACCTCCTTCTGTTGTTGGTTTGTTTGTATGGATATTTGTTTTAATTCTCGCGCCCGATTGTTTCGTTTTAAAGTATGTTTTGTTGTTTCAGCGCTTTTAGATTTCGCGTCCGATTTATGTTTTGTTTTTAGGTTTGGATTTAAGTTTTGTATTTTGGTTTCGCGCCCGATTGTGTGTTGCTTTTTTGCTGGTTAAACTGTGGAATATGTATTTACACTTGTAAATATGTGTCTATTAGAGAACTGGGCACAAATCCGATTTCTTTGGCGCCGCGATTTGAAGGTACCGTTGGAAAGAGGAAGTCCTCCTGAATTAATGGGGTTTAATGTACCGCAAACGTTTAGTTTATGAGATATTCAACCTTAAAATTCAAAAATTCCCAAAATTCGAATATTTCCAGAAGCTACATATTTCACCACATTAAACACACTTCACTCACATTTTTCACTTTAAATTAATTAAATTAAATTATAAGCTTTTAAATAAATCCACATTTTACACTTTTAGCAGGTGTTTTTACCTAAGAAATCATTTTTTTAAAAATTACATTTTACACTAGTAGTGAACATCATTAAAATTACGACGAAATGGAGCGCTGCCACGTGATGATAAGGCAATCCGCTGAAATTCCTCTTTTTCGCAAAAATTCCTCTATCCATGCATATGAGTATTTTCTTTTTTAAATTTATTAAACAAACAAGTAATATTATATAATAATATTACGCAATAAATTGTAAAGTATACATTATAAACACTCTTTCCATCCACATGTATATGTTCTTTATTTAATTTGAAAAACAAATAAGTAATATTATATAATAATATTATATATATTGTCACCTAAAATAAAAAACGGCGTATTATCAAAACTAAATGGAAATCGCTGACACATATAATAACCAAAATTTAACCATTTTATAACGAAAACTCAAATTTTGTTTCAATATAAGTGCATGATAACCAAAAAATATAACCACTTTATAACGAAAACTCAATTTGTTTTTAACGCAGAAAGAAGTACTACGCGAAAGTTCTTCAGTCACAGCGGGTATTCGCTCGACCAGGGTTATTTTTTTAGAGCGCGGCCGAAGGACGCCAACGCAGAAAGAGTACTACGCGAAAGTGCTTCAGTCATCCCGATATGATATAAATTTTATAATACTATTATAGATTTATACTTATTTGTGTTTATTAAATATAAATCACATATTATACACATACGAGTCTTGGCAATTAAGTAATGAGACTGATTTTATTGCCGCGCTGTGGTAAACCTGTGACCTTGAAATTCCCTTTTTCTTTTTCCGGTATCCCTCCCCTCTCCATTGATATATGTACCATCGCTTCAGCTTGTTTAATTCGCCTGATGCGTCAAGTTGAGTAGACGTGTGTTTGTAGTGCTCATCACGAAAATGGAAAAACGAAATCAAGAGCAACTCGTGCGATAAAATTTTGCTCCAGATTGAGCGAAACAGCTTCGGAAACGTACGCTAAAATTGTAAGAGTGCTCTTTGTCGTGCCCAGGTGTTTCGATGGCACAAAGAGTTTAAGGAGGGGCATGAAAGCGTGGAAGACGAGGCGCGGAGTGGGAGACCAGTCAAGGTGCGGACTGACGCGAATGCGCAGCACAAATAATTCGTTCCAACGGAGAAAACTGTGAATCAAGTCTACTATTGCCAAGTACTCGAAAGATTGTGAAAACGAGTCAACAGGGTGCGCCCAGACATCGCTCGCAACTGTATCCTTCATCACCACAACGCGTCGTGCCACACCGCCTTCAGCGTGTCCCAGTATTTGGCCTCTAAAGGGATCGCCGTGTTGCAACAGCCGCCAGCGCAATCGGTGGTCAAAGAATCCCATTTTGAGTCGATTACGGACATCCAGGCGGCCGTGACGAGGGTACTCGCGGACATCCCAGTCGAAGCGTTCCAGAAATGTTACGAAACATGGAAAACGCGCTGGAATCGCTGTATAGCTGCCCAAGGGGACTGCTTTGAAGGGGATGGCAGAGTCTCATTACTTAATTGTCATACCTCGTATGTACATATGTGGATGAAGTGTTCACATCTCAATTATAACTTGAAAAACTTGGAAAAGGAATCACGTGAAAAAATCCTACATATTTGCTGTTAAAGTTGTGGCAACGCTCGTTTTCCTCATAATTGTAAGCAATCTAACCTTTTCAACGATGATTTTTTAATATTGTTACACTGAATTCTGACTTTGTTTTTTCTACCTTTATGTGGGGTATTGGAAAATTGTGGCTCTAGTGGTAGTCGTACGACGTACCGGCCAAGTCCTCACAATTCTTATCTTCTTTAGTTTTGTTTATTATGGGGGGAAGTTTCCTTTGTCTTTGAAACTTTTTTAACCCTCATCGAGACCAACGGGTCTGTTTTTAAATGTTATTTAAACATATTTAGAGTGTAGCAAACGACTTGCGCTTCCAGGTAGCTTCCTAGAATTTTATTGTCTATAGAATTCAGAAAAAAAATTGAAGGATATCGTATCGAGAAGACGAAAAAAGGATATTATAATATTACACCTTAGTCGAGACCAATGGTGCTTGGCTTGGAAACAGTCAAAAGAAGAGTGTGTTTACAAACAAAACCAGGATTTTGTGTGCTTATTTTTGCTACAGTATTCTTCTTCTCTCTCTCTCTAATGAATTCGTTTTCTGTATTCTATTGTATTATGCAAGTCAGTTGATAACAGATAGTTGAACGCGCAACATATTACTGTGAAAATACGCATATTTCGCGCCAGTTCTCATCTTGTTTTTTATTATTCTGTTCGCTTTGGTTATAATAATGAGTGATGAAGTAGAATATGTGTATAATACGCGATTACGTTCTAGAAACATCAGTGCAGATTTTTATGATCGCTTAACATCAGCATTGGTGAATGACATTCAAAACAAGAAAAAACGTTAACTTCGGTTGCACCGAAGCTAAATACCCTTCACAGGTGCATTTCTGTTAGTAGCTATGTGTTCAGTTTGTATGGAAGCTATATGCTATAGTAATCCGTTCTAAACAAGTTTTTTAGAGATTACATTGTTGCCTTAAAAAATAACATATATCAAATTTCGTCAGTATATTTTGTCAAATGTGAAAGTGGTCCACACAAGAACTTTATTCCGATCGTTCAGTTTGTATTGCAGCTATATGCTATAGTTAACCGATCTGAACAATTTCCTCGGAGATTACATTGTTACCTTAGAAAATAACATATATCAAATTTCGTGTATATATCTTGTCAAATGTGAAAGTGGTCCATACAAGCATTTGATTCCGATCGTTCAGTTTGTATGGCAGCTATATGCTATAGTTAACCGATCTGAACAATTTCTTCGGAGATCACATTGTTGCCTTAGAAAATAACATATATCAAATTTCGTGAATATATCTTGTCAAATGTGAAAGTTGTCCATACAAGAACTTGATTCCGATCGTTCAGTTTGTATGGAGCTATATGCTATAGTTAACCGATCTGAACAATTTTTTCGGAAATTACATTATTGCCTTAGAAAATAACATATACCAAATTTCGTGAATATATCTTGTCAAATGTGAAAGTGGTCCATACAAGCATTTGATCGTTCAGTTTGTATGGCAGCTATATGCTATAGTTAACCGATCTGAACAATTTCTTCGGTAATTACATTGTTGCCTTAAAAAATAACATATACCAAATTTCGTGAATATATCTTGTCAAATGTGAAAGTTTTTCATACAAGAACTTGATTCCGATCGTTCAGTTTATATGGCAGCTATATGCTATAGTTAACCGATCTGAACAATTTCTTCAAATATTACATTTTTGCATTAGAAAATAACATATACCAAATTTCGTGAACATATCTTGTCAAATGTGAAAGTTTTCCATACAAGCATTTGATTCCGATCGTTTAGTTTGTATGGCAGCTATATGTTATAGTGGTCCGATATCGGCCGTTCCGACAAATGAGCAGCTTCTTGAGGAGAAAATGACGTTTGCAAAATTTCAAAACGATATCTTAAAAACTGAGAGACTAGTTCGTATATACACAGACAGACGGACAGACAGACAGACGGACATGGCTAAATCGACTCAGCTCGACATACTGATCATTTATATATATGCTTTATAGGGTCTCCGACGATTCCTACTGGGTGTTAAAAACTTCGTGACGAACTTAATATACCCTGTTCAGTGTATAATGAAAATAATGATGTTGTGCGTGAAGAAGTGGATCTATTCGAAAGCGATGACGATGATAGAGGTATCGATTATGTGCTATTTGAAGATGCATCGGATATTGAAAATGAAATTGAAATCGAGTCGAATGAAATATTAGATAGCGACGAAGAGGAAGTAATCGATGGTGTAGAAGAAGAAGAGCGTGAAACTCCAGCTGCTACTGAAACTTCTTACTACGGTAAAGATGGGACAGAATGGAAAAAAGAGCACACAATATTATGCGCTTTAGGCCTGGACCGAAGCAACAAAACTCTGTTCCCATTGAGGTATTCAAACAGTTTTTTACTACCAATATTTCATTCATTATCATCAGTCAAACAAATCGTTTTGGAAGAGACCAATTTGCAAAATGGAATGCAGAAAATCTAACCTCAAAACCTAAAGTTTGGGTGGATTTCACTAGCACCGAACGATGCGATGCCACTTAAACGATTCAAGTTATTGACGCGATATATCCGTTTCGATGATGGCCGCACACGTTTATTCCGACTACAATCTGATAAGGCTGCCACAAATCGCGATATATGGAATTTTTTAAATGAAAACCTCGCCAGAAACTATGAGCCAAATGAAAATTTAACGATTGATGAACAATTGTTTCCGTATCGTGGCAAGACAAAGTTTACGCAATTCATACCATCAAAACCAGCCAAATACGGTGTGAAAATCTGGTTGGCATGTGACTCACAAACAAAATACCCATTGCAAGGTATATTGTACACGGAAAAAAAGGATGACGGAGAGCGTGAAGTGAACCAAGGAGAAAATGTATTGCTGAAACGGTACTAAAACACCGGCTGAACAACTTTTTCACAACACTGACAAGAGCCAAACGATTGGCTACCATTGGACTTGCTTTCGTCGGTACTATTCGCGCCAATAAGAAGTGCTTACCCGAAGAATTGAAAAAAAAATCCGCCTCGTCCGTTGCTTTCTACTCTTTTCGGGGGTTTCACGAATTCGTTTCGACTTGTAGCTATGTTCCGAAAAAGAACAAGGCAGTCAATTTGATTTTAACCCTACACTGCACAAAGGATTGTGAAGGTGAAGCCAAAAAACCGGAAGCAATTTTATTTTATAATTCAACAAAGGCCGGCGTTGACTGCATGGATCAGATGGTTACCTATTACACTACAAAACGGCCAACGAAACGATGGACATTTGCCTTTTTTTGCAACTTGTTGGATGTGATGGGATTGGCTGCTTTCGTAGTTTGCAAAGAAATCGACCATCTAGATAAAAAGGATGCACGTCGCACTTTTCTTTACAATTGATCGAGAACAATGGCAACGCCCAATATCGAAAATCGTATGAACAATCCAAATGTCATCAAACATCTATCTTGTCGTTTGGCTTTTGAATCTTTTTCGGTCGTTCACTCAACATCCCATCACGATTAGTAGCTTCAACATCAAAAGGTGCTGACACACTCAAAGGAAGGAGAGATTGCAGACTTTGTTTGCAAGAAAGCGATAAATTGCGTCGTAAAACTCGATTTTTCTGTTCTAAATGTTCAAATCCAGTTTGTCAATAGCATTCGAAAATTGATTACATATGTTTTTTTTGTATTCCTCAGGACTCATCATCATAAAATCAATTGAAAAATCGCTCAAAAATGATTCATATGCTCCTCAATAAATTAAAATATTAACGAAAAGGTATGCTTTGTATTTCGATTTAAAAGCCGCATACGGCCGTATTTGTGTAAAGTTTTATTCCGCTATCATCATTGATTCCTAATGTATATATTATTTACAGAGAAGGCATCAGATGGAATTCACAATAGCGTTATATTGGAAGAAGGCGTGGTTGTGAACCGATTTCACCCATATTTCATACATGTCATCAGGGTGTTAAGAAAGGTGAAGTAGTTCCTGATATATGGTTGGTTTTTAAAAAAAGCCTGGGTGTCCATTTCTTCCGTAAAAATTATTGTTTCTGACGTTTTTTGTTAGTCGGTTAACGCACTTTTAGTGATTTTCAACATAACCTTTGTATGGGAGGTGGGCGTGGTTAATATCCGATATCTTCCATTTTTGAACTGTACATATATGGAAATGCCTGAGGGAAACGACTTCATAGAGATTGGTTGACATAGCTATAGTAGTTTTCGAGATATGTACAAAAAACTTAGTAGGGGGCGGGACCACGCTCACTTTTCCAAAAAAATTACGTCCAAATATGCCCCTCCCTAATGCGATCTTTTGTGTTCACTTTAAGTTCGTTATTTATGGCTTAGTTATGACACTTTATAGGTTTTCGGTTTTCGTCATTTTGTGGTCGTGGCAGTGGGCCGATTTTGCCCATCTTCGAACTTAACCTTCTTATGGAGCCAAGGAATACGTGTAACAAGTTTCATCATGATATCTCATTTTTTACTCAAATTACAGCTTGCACGGACGGACGGACGGACAGACGGACGGACGGACGAACGGACGGAAAGACAGACATCCGGATTTCGACTCTACTCGTCACCCTGATCACTTTGGTATACATAACCCTATATCTGACTATTTTAGTTTTAGGACTTACAAACAACCGTTATGTGAACAAAACCATAATACTCTCCTTAGCAACTTTGTTGCGAGAGTATAAAAATTATAATTCCGTTGTTAAGATTGTGACAATACAGACAAAATTTATTTCTTATCAAACATAAATTTCGTATACTTTTATTCAACCTGATATAGCACCGTGAGACCGTGCAAAAAGCTGTATTGAAGCAGAAGGAGACTATTTTGAATAAAATAAATTGATTTTGCCGAATAACCATTTGTTCTGTTTTTTTTAAGTCCTGTTTACTTTGGAACTCTCCTTGTAGAGCACAAGAGGAAGCAGGAGCAGCGATCCGTTCCCATTCTACCGATAATGATTCTAGGCACCCTCTTGCTCAACAGATTTGCAATAACCTGCGATTCCGCTATGGTCCACAGCTATACCCATCTTATCACAAACGCACTCGGTGCTAATGATAGCGGCGAGTTCAAGGCTAGTATTGCCGCTGTGCTGTCTGAGTGAATGGTTACTTCTCTAAAGGAGGACGCACTCTGGAGCAGCAAATCTGCTGCTACCTTGATTGCTGCAATTTCAGCAGCAACAACGGCCGCCAGAGTTCGATTTGGCGACTCCATGATACAGATGATCCGGTATGCAGTCAAAGTGTGTGAGGATATCCGTGTGTTTAGATACGCGCTCTTTTAAGAACTCAGATTCTCTGAATCTAATAGCCACGTTCACGGCCATACACCTTCCGCCGATGTTCACTGACATTATGTTCAAATTGTGTTAAGTGCCATGGTTGGAATGGACCTTAGTGCATCACGCATACTGATGAGCGTAGTCTCGAGTTTGGTTATCTCTAAAGCCATCCACCACAGAAGGACGACATAGAACATAATGGGCTTGGCTATGGTGTCATAGAGCCAAAGGACCACTTTCGGTGAGAGGTCCAACCTCTTGCCAATGGGTTCTCTAGAGCAGTATAGGCAATCGATATCTTTTTTGCTCTCTCTTCTAAATTCGTATTTCATGAAAGCTTCCTATACAGGATGAGCCCTTCAATATATCCGCCGGTTGCTGACAAATACCTCCCATTTGCGGCAGCGGGGCCTACGGGATCATATATCTTCTAGTAAATAAAACCCTTTCGGTTTTATTTGAGCTGATGGCGAGGCCACTTCCGACCGCCCATTTTGTTAGAACGCTGAGATATCCCCGCGTAAACTCGTACACAGTGCTAAGGAATATTCCTTTCACGATTTTTTTTTTTTGTATAGTAGAGGAAGCGGAACTTTAATCCGCTAAACCTAACCTACTCTCAACTCAAGACTCTCCCACGGAACCACCGGCTAAGTATTACTTCGTGGGAGGGACAAGACATTTAAGTCTTCTCTATTGCGCGGACTGACGGATGCCTAGTCTGTTGAGAAAATCTCAGTTTGGTCATTATGAAAGCTGACGCTTCGCCGACAGCTTTCCATTTATAAGTCGACTGACACATGAGTGCCGTTAGATTATCGAACGTAAAACTACCACCGAGTGTGGTTTTTAGCTTTTCCCTTGTATTCGAAAATCGAGGGCAATAAAATAGTACATGTTCAAAGTCTTCTATATACTCTGTACACGTCGGGCAGTTCGGATATAAACGCTCGAGTTCATCTCCCTCGATGTCAATGGGCGGCATTCTGGCTAATACTTCAGCAGCGTCGGTTGATATAGTCCGGAAAGCACTTATTACCCGAATTGCAAAAGGCCCATGCACAGCATTTATTTCTTTGGCATACGATTTTATATCCATTGCCTGTATCCATACTGGTGCCGCAAACAGTATTACGGAACTCATTGCTTTCGGTATTAAGAATCGCCGGCTGGAACACACACAGCCTCTATTGGTCATCATTCTCGATAGGGCATTATAAATTTTGTTTGCCTTCGCGGAAGAATACTCCAGGTATTCTTTAAATTTTAATTTGGAGTCCAACATTACTCCCAGATACTTCAGTTGCGGCCGCGAAGTAATCTCGCACTCCCCTATGGTGAGCTCTATTCGTTCTTCTATCTTACGAGTGCTTATGAGTAAAACTTCTGTTTTTTCCTCCGCCAGGTTCAGACTCACAGAAGAGAACATTGGCGTAGGCCATTTAAGCACTCATTACATTCATTTTTCAGGTCGGCTAATTGTTTGGCCACTGCTACCATCATGAGATCATCCGCATAAGCTACTAGTTTCACGTCTGCTGGTAGCTGTCTTCTTAGCACCCCGTCATACATAAGGTTCCATAATAATGGGCCTAACACTGACCCTTGGGGTACTCTACTCGAGATAAAGTAGCTCTTGGTGCCTTCGTCCGTATCAAATATCAGCCTTCTGTTTTTAGAATAACTCATTATTATGTTTAAGAGGTATTCAGGGACCCGTATTTCATCCAGGGCTTTGATTATGTCTGCCTATTTTGCCGAGTTGAACGCATTCTTGACATCCAGGGTAATCAGCGAGCAGTACTTTTTTTTGCCACCTTTCCTTCTTTTGCCACTAACTGCACATTTCGCAGTATCAACGACTTCTCGCAGTGCGTCAATAGTGGATCTCTTTCTTATAAAGCCATATTGTCTCTCTGATAATCCGCCGGCTTTCTGGATTGCTAACTCCAAGCGGTTTCGTCTTATATTTTCGTACACTTTACCCATTGTGTCGAGCATACACAGAGGTCGGTACGATGAAGGTTCTTTAGGTGGTTTCTTTGGTGTTGGGAGCAGAATCAAACGCGGTACTTTCCAAGAGTCGGGGAATACCTCTTCTTTTAAACAAGCGCTGTACATTTTAGCTAATACTCGAGGTTTTGAGCTCATGGCTTCCTTCAAAGCTCAGTTTGATATGCCATTCAATCCAGGCGCTTTGGTGTTTTTGATTTTATTTGCTATTGCCAGTAGTTCGTCTTCTGTGTCTAAGGGGGTGACTATACAGCTGCGTTTCGTCGCTTGGCATATGAAATTCTGTCTTGTTTCGGGAATAATGTTCCGACGACTTTTTCCATAAAAGAGGCGTTTTAGATTACTGCTGCTTGTTTTTAAATCTGGACATACAGATTTTTTAAGCAGTACCCCAAGGGTCAATGTTTGCTTCCTCGCATAGCTTCTCAAAACATGATTTTTTGCCTCGTGTGATTTTTCGACTTAAGAAGCTTCTTTTGGCTTTTAAATTCTTCCCTAAGGCGATTTTCGTTCGTTTCGCCCGGGTTACGCTGTAGACGCCGTCTAGCTGAGTGGCAAAGCTTTCTCAGCGTGGAAATTTCCTCATTCCACCAATATACAGGCCGCCGCAAGTTGTGATGTGACGTTCTACGCATTGTTGCATCGCATTTTGTGATGCCTTTGATGCACTACAGACTAGCTCAAACAGGTCTGGGTCGAACTCTTGTTGCTTCCAGCTTCGCTTTCGGGAGGTGTCTCTGCTAAGAAGTTCCTGCTCTAGGGAGTACGAGATTTGTGCTATAATTGCCATATGATCGCTGTTTGTGTATATGTCAGACACCGCCCACTTAATGTGTCTACTCAGCGATTTGCGTTTGCAAACATAATGTCAAATATGAATCCTTTATTGCCTTTTTGGTAAGTGTTTCGAGTTCCGGTGTTCATTGTTGTTAAATGCGTTTGACTCAGATATTCATGAATTAGCCGCCCGCTGTGGTTTGTGCATCTGCTGCCTCATGCAGTTGACCAAGCATTAAAATCACCGGCTATTATGATAGGTGTTTTGTCTCTGGTTTCTAAAGACAGCCCTAAGAGGAAATCTTCGAATTCTGTGATTGTTGCGCTGGGACGAACAAAGCAACTTACAAAATAAATCCCTGAATGTTCGCCCATGTGAAGCAATTATTGGCTTCTTTGGAGGTCTTAAAAGGTTTCCCTTTACAGGACCATATTGCTGCCTTGCCAGATTTGTCTGCAATCCATGTGTGTTTTCGGACGCTGGGAGTATTGTTCACTTAGTATGGCGACATCAATGTTCTCTTCAATGATTGTCTGATCTAGCAGATCTTGTGCTACTGCGCAATGGTTTAGATTCAGCTGTAGTATCCTCATTTGCTTAGATATTTCATCATCTCGAGGTACTTTGGGCAAGTCGTACTCAATACAGAGTGCTCCCCTTTGCAGAGCATGCAGCTCGGAACATTTGTACACGACTTTGCTAAGTGTCCTGCGGTTCCACAGCGTGTGCATAGGGAAGATCTGTCTGTCAAACTGCAGCATTTACGAGCCATATGACCCAGATGGAAACACTTATAACATCTGGGAATAGGCGAGTATTCTCGAAGGCGATAGATCGACCACCCAATCTTTGTTTTTCCCAATTTGAGTGCGGCCTTACCATCTTGAGCGCGCATGCATACATGTGCTATTTATGTACCATTAAGCGTTTTTCGCAGATTTTTGACATTTGTTATCTCTAGATTTTGGATTCCACACTCCCTTTTCAGTGCTGAGCAGATTTCTTCGGGAGTTGTTATTTCGTCTAGGTCTTTGCATACAATCGTAACGTTGTGGATTTTAGGCTGTATCATAGCCATTTCTCCAACCACTTCTTCCAAGGCACTTTGGAAAGATTCGGCTTTCGTGTCTGCTCCATTTTTCCGTTCTAAAAGCAGGTCTCCTTTGAGTGTTTTTCGAACATAGGTGTTGCTCAAAAGTACGCGCATAGCCTGATTAATATGCCTTTGGCCGGCCATCATGCTCTCCTACTTTTAAATTTTTTTCTCAATTTGCTAAAACTGCTAGTCGTTTCTCCGTTTTGCGATTCCTCGGGTTTAGCGCTTTTGCCTACCTGATCGGCAGTATCACATTGCTTATTTGGTCCAGCAGCGACGGACTCCTCATTTTTTCCATTAGGCGACGTTCTCATTATTTTGGAAATCCTTCGGAAAGGGTTATCCGGTGTTCGCCCCATACTATTTTCAGAGGCCATGCCTCCGAGAAAAAAAATATTCTGGGAACACCCGTCGCTGTGTATGTTCAGTCCCTAGCCTTAATGCTTAACTAAACAAAAAACGGTTGGCAATGCCAGAACAGAACAGAAAAAGGGAACAGCTGATACTTGTGTTTTCGATGGTTGGTAATGCACTTTCGGTGAGAGATCCAACCTCTTGCCAATGGGTTCTCTAGAGCAGTATAGGCAATCGATGTCTTTTTTGCTCTCTCTTCTAAATTCGTATTTCATGAAAGCTTCCTATACAGGATGAGCCCTTCAATATATCCGCCGGTTGCTGACAAATACCTCCCATTTGCGGCAGCGGGGCCTACGGGATCATATATCTTCTAGTAAATAAAACCATTTCGGTTTTATTTGAGCTGATGGCGAGGCCACTTCCGACCGCCCATTTTGTTAGAACGCTGAGATATCCCCGTAACTCGTACACAGTGCTAAGGAATATTCCTTTCACGATTTTTTTTTTGTATAGTAGAGGGAAGCATCGAAAGCCGGAGTGCGGAACTTTAATCCGCTAAACCTAACCTACTCTCAACTCAAGACTCTCCCACGGAACCACCGGCTAAGTATTACTTCGTGGGAGGGACAAGACATTTAAGTCTTCTCTATTGCGCGGACTGACGGATGCCTAGTCTGTTGAGAAAATCTCAGTTTGTCATTATGAAAGCTGACGCTTCGCCGACAGCTTTCCATTTATAAGTCGACTGACACATGAGTGCCGTTAGATTATCGAACGTAAAACTACCACCGAGTGTGGTTTTTAGCTTTTCCCTTGTATTCGAAAATCGAGGGCAATAAAATAGTACATGTTCAAAGTCTTCTATATACTCTGTACACGTCGGGCAGTTCGGATATAAACGCTCGAGTTAATCTCCTCGATGTCAATGGGCGGCATTCTGGCTAATACTTCAGCAGCGTCGGTTGATATAGTCCGGAAAGCACTTATTACCCGAATTGCAAAAGGCCCATGCACAGCATTTATTTCTTTGGCATACGATTTTATATCCATTGCCTGTATCCATACTGGTGCCGCAAACAGTATTACGGAACTCATTGCTTTCGGTATTAAGAATCGCCGGCTGGAACACACACAGCCTCTATTGGTCATCATTCTCGATAGGGCATTATAAATTTTGTTTGCCTTCGCGGAAGAATACTCCAGGTATTCTTTAAATTTTAATTTGGAGTCCAACATTACTCCCAGATACTTCAGTTGCGGCCGCGAAGTAATCTCGCACTCCCCTATGGTGAGCTCTATTCGTTCTTCTATCTTACGAGTGCTTATGAGTAAAACTTCTGTTTTTTCCTCCGCCAGGTTCAGACTCACAGAAGAGAACATTGGCGTAGGCCATTTAAGCACTCATTACATTCATTTTTCAGGTCGGCTAATTGTTTGGCCACTGCTACCATCATGAGATCATCCGCATAAGCTACTAGTTTCACGTCTGCTGGTAGCTGTCTTCTTAGCACCCCGTCATACATAAGGTTCCATAATAATGGGCCTAACACTGACCCTTGGGGTACTCTACTCGAGATAAAGTAGCTCTTGGTGCCTTCGTCCGTATCAAATATCAGCCTTCTGTTTTTAGAATAACTCATTATTATGTTTAAGAGGTATTCAGGGACCCGTATTTCATCCAGGGCTTTGATTATGTCTGCCTATTTTGCCGAGTTGAACGCATTCTTGACATCCAGGGTAATCAGCGAGCAGTACTTTTTTTTGCCACCTTTCCTTCTTTTGCCACTAACTGCACATTTCGCAGTATCAACGACTTCTCGCAGTGCGTCAATAGTGGATCTCTTTCTTATAAAGCCATATTGTCTCTCTGATAATCCGCCGGCTTTCTGGATTGCTAACTCCAAGCGGTTTCGTCTTATATTTTCGTACACTTTACCCATTGTGTCGAGCATACACAGAGGTCGGTACGATGAAGGTTCTTTAGGTGGTTTCTTTGGTGTTGGGAGCAGAATCAAACGCGGTACTTTCCAAGAGTCGGGGAATACCTCTTCTTTTAAACAAGCGCTGTACATTTTAGCTAATACTCGAGGTTTTGAGCTCATGGCTTCCTTCAAAGCTCAGTTTGATATGCCATTCAATCCAGGCGCTTTGGTGTTTTTGATTTTATTTGCTATTGCCAGTAGTTCGTCTTCTGTGTCTAAGGGGGTGACTATACAGCTGCGTTTCGTCGCTTGGCATATGAAATTCTGTCTTGTTTCGGGAATAATGTTCCGACGACTTTTTCCATAAAAGAGGCGTTTTAGATTACTGCTGCTTGTTTTTAAATCTGGACATACAGATTTTGTAAGCAGTACCCCAAGGGTCAATGTTTGCTTCCTCGCATAGCTTCTCAAAACATGATTTTGTGCTTCGGGAAATTGTCGACTTAAGAAGCTTCTTGTGGCTTTTAAATTTTTCCCTAAGGCGATTTTCGTTCGTTTCGCCCCGGTTACGCTGTAGACGCCGTCTAGCTGAGTGGAAAAACTTTCTCAGCGTGGAAATTTCCTCATTCCACCAATATGCAGGCCGCCGCAAGTTGTGATGTGACGTTCTACGCATTGTTGCATCGCATTTTGTGATGCCTTTGATGCACTACAGACTAGCTCAAACAGGTCTGAGTCGAACTCTTGTTGCTTCCAGCTTCGCTTTCGGGAGGTGTCTCTGCTAAGAAGTTCCTGCTCTAGGGAGTACGAGATTTGTGCTATAATTGCCATATGATCGCTGTTTGTGTATATGTCAGACACCGCCCACTTAATGTGTCTACTCAGCGATTTGCGTTTGCAAACATAATGTCAAATATGGATCCTTTATTGCCTTTTTGGTAAGTGTTTCGAGTTCCGGTGTTCATTGTTGTTAAATGCGTTTGACTCAGATATTCATGAATTAGCCGCCCGCTGTGGTTTGTGCATCTGCTGCCTCATGCAGTTGACCAAGCATTAAAATCACCGGCTATTATGATAGGTGTTTTGTCTCTGGTTTCTAAAGACAGCCCTAAGAGGAAATCTTCGAATTCTGTGATTGTTGCGCTGGGACGAACAAAGCAACTTACAAAATAAATCCCTGAATGTTCGCCCATGTGAAGCAATTATTGGCTTCTTTGGAGGTCTTAAAAGGTTTCCCTTTACAGGACCATATTGCTGCCTTGCCAGATTTGTCTGCAATCCATGTGTGTTTTCGGACGCTGGGAGTATTGTTCACTTAGTATGGCGACATCAATGTTCTCTTCAATGATTGTCTGATCTAGCAGATCTTGTGCTACTGCGCAATGGTTTAGATTCAGCTGTAGTATCCTCATTTGCTTAGATATTTCATCATCTCGAGGTACTTTGGGCAAGTCGTACTCAATACAGAGTGCTCCCCTTTGCAGAGCATGCAGCTCGGAACATTTGTACACGACTTTGCTAAGAGTCCTGCGGTTCCACAGCGTGTGCATAGGGAAGATCTGTCTGTCAAACTGCAGCATTTACGAGCCATGTGACCCAGATGGAAACACTTATAACATCTGGGAATAGGTGAGTATTCTCGAAGGCGACAGATCGACCACCCAAACTTTGTTTTTCCCAATTTGAGTGCGGCCTTACCATCTTGAGCGCGCATGCATACATGTGCTATTTATGTACCATTAAGCGTTTTTCGCAGATTTTTGACATTTGTTATCTCTAGATTTTGGATTTCACACTCCCTTTTCAGTGCTGAGCAGATTTCTTCGGGAGTTGTTATTTCGTCTAGGTCTTTGCATACAATCGTAACGTTGTGGGTTTTAGGCTGTATCATAGCCATTTCTCCAACCACTTCTTCCAAGGCACTTTGGAAAGATTCGGCTTTCGTGTCTGCTCCATTTTTCCGTTCTAAAAGCAGGTCTCCTTTGAGTGTTTTTCGAACATAGGTGTTGCTCAAAAGTACGCGCATAGCCTGATTAATATGCCTTTGGCCGGCCATCATGCTCTCCTACTTTTAAATTTTTTTCCCAATTTGCTAAAACTGCTAGTCGTTTCTCCGTTTTGCGATTCCTCGGGTTTAGCGCTTTTGCCTACCTGATCGGCAGTATCACATTGCTTATTTGGTCTAGCAGCGACGGACTCCTCATTTTTTCCATTAGGCGACGTTCTCATTATTTTGGAAATCCTTCGGAAAGGGTTATCCGGTGTTCGCCCCATACTATTTTCAGAGGCCATGCCTCCGAGAAAAAAAATATTCTGGGAACATCCGTCGCTGTGTATGTTCAGTCCCTAGCCTTAATGCTTAACTAAACAAAAAACGGTTGGCAATGCCAGAACAGAACAGAAAAAGGGAACAGCTGATACTTGTGTTTTCGATGGTTGGTAATGCACGAACCAAAGGGAAAAACGAAAACACAAGGAGGGGAACAATTGATCGATCAAAATAACAACGGCAGAAAAAAGAACAAAAATACAATTAAGTGCACGCAGTTATAAGCGGAAAATTTAAATTTATTTTGCAAATTGGCGCGGAAAAAACACAAAAAGGTATGTGCGTATGATTATACATATATAAGTCTAAATCAAAGTGGACTTATCTTATTCCGTAGGTCTGGTGTCCACTTAGGTGGTCAATCCTGTCAATCCTGTCAATCACTCACAAGATCTTATTTTTTCAATATAAAAAAAGACTAGAAATTTCGGGAACACAATAAAAACACGTCTACTTCACTTCACGACTACTCTCAAACAACCATAAGTGCTACATCGTCTGCATAGGCAATCACTCGACAGCCACGATCTTCGAGTTTTTCGTGTAGGTCGTTAACGACCAGAATCCATAGAAAAGGAGAAAGAACTCCACCCCTGTGGGGATCCCCTACTCACATTTTCTCGCTCGCACGAGTTTCGTAATTAAAACCGAGCGAAAAATTAAATTTAAAAAACTTTTGTTTATTGTGTAACTTACAGTTCGGTTGCTGCTTAAGAACTAACAAATTATTCTTAAAAATTACTTATGTATATTTATATAGTTCTTAAATTTGCGACTGTGGACTCTGCACCATGTTAGTTGAACTCATATGCTTTTAGAATCGATTAATTCAACGAAATCGATTGTTGCACAAAATTATTAAAATAAAAAAAATTAAAGTATCGAATTACTTACTTAATGCTATATAACAACATCTTAAGCCGAGGTACGTTTCCTCAGGCTTGGAAGCACGCAGTCGTTGTACCCATTCCAAAATCTGGCAACCCCACTACAGAAACTTCAGGCTTTAGGCCTATTTCTTTACTGAATTGCCTGGGAAAACTACTCGAAAAAATAGCCAGACGTATTTCGTGGCATGCTTTAACCAAAAATTCCATGAGCCCTCAGCAAATGGCTTACAAGGACGGACAAAGCACCATTGATGCTTTGTTGCTCTTTGAAAATCATGCATCTTCAGCCTTAGTAAACAGGAACCACCTCTCTGCACTTAGAATTAACTTCGAAAAGGCCTTCGATCGGGTTGGAGTCCACGTTGTACTACGGCAACTCGAAAAATGGGGCATTGGGTGCCATATTCTAAGGCTCATTCAGTCATTCCTTACAAACCGAAGATTCGTCTGCAAAGTCAAAAACACATTGTCAGACCCGTTTACTCTCCATAACGGAATACCCCAGGGGTCTCCCCTCTCTGTATCCCTTTTTATCGCTGCTTTTAATAAAGTGAGCCATATAATTAATAAATATATATATATTGATCATATTTGCTATGCTGATGATGTGCTGATTTTCAGTAAACTGAATGATTTAAATGTTGTTAAACGAGACTTCACAAATATTCTTAGGGATCTAAATATATGGTCCGAATCTTCGGGCGCCAATGTAGCTGTAAATAAATGCAAAAATTTCCACATCTGTCGCAAGCACACATGTGATTACTTTACAATTATTTACAATAACAGGCCTATCTCAAACACTAATAGTCTTAAATTCTTAGGTGTAATTTTTGATAAGAAACTTACCTTTAAGGAACATTGTTTGTACTTAAGAAAGCAATTGGCTGCCCGACTGAATATTATCAAATATCTATCACCTAAACATTGTTTAATCAACTCAATCTAATAAATGTAACGATTTTTTACGGCCTTCCTATCTATGGTAATTGCGCGAAAAACCACATCAAAAACTGTACTCTCCGTACCACATTGCAGAAGCATTCGCGCATTTCCAAAATCGCCCACCAAATTCGTCCTAGTAGAAGCCGGCTTACCCACAATCGAAGAGAGATTCGAACTGAACCTAATGAAACTCATACCTAAGCTTTTTAAATGTTACAACAGTACTCGCTACGAAACAGTAAGATCGGACCTCCAAAGGAAATTAACCCTGGACGCAAATCGACAATTTCACTGTGTATAAAACTCGCCAGAAAGCTTGGAATCACCGTGCCATTACTGCGGCAGAGAGAAGTATTTCCTGCCTGGCAGATAAAACATACATCGTTCATGTTAAGCTTGAGGAAATTCAACAAAAGTCACACCAACCCCGCCATTTATCAAGAACTCTTTGCTGAGTCTACAACTTCTCTTCTACCTGAATGGACTCTAATCTTCACGGACGGATCCAAAACCGAGACAAGTACGTCATTCGCAGTTGTCGATGACAAAGGAGCAACAATTAAAGTTGGAATCCTGCACGCTTCCGTTTACACAGCAGAAGCCGCAGCGATCCTCTATCATTTTCGCTTCAAATTCCAAATTGAAAGCAATTATTTGTACAGATAGCAAATAAACTATATCAGCGGTCTTAAATGTCATGAATAAATCTAACATCATTTCTTGCATCCGGAGCAAACTAGCTGAAAATAGCCCCAATATAAAACTAATGTGGATTCCAGGCCATGCCGGCATACGCGGGAATGAGCCGGCGGATAAACGCGCTAAACTAGCGGCTAGTGAACCGCTCGTTATGTTTGACTTTCTTGAGAATAAAGACTTATATAAGATGGCACACCAACACCAACTTAAGTCGCTAATGGAGAATTGGAGACACATCCAGCACCAATACACTTTAAATAACCCAGATAGGAGCAAACCAACCTATCCACCAAACTGTCGATGTAACGATGTTAAGTCATTTGTCCGCCTACGTTTAGGGCACACAATAGCCACACATTCGTACTTCTTCAATCGGTCCTGTCCGCCTTACTGCCAACATTGCCCGTGGGCGTCACTAACAGTCCATCACCTGCTCGACGAATGCCACCATTTCACAGCAATAACCAAACACCTATAACACTTTTGAAAACTACGTCTCTCGAGAACGTTACAAAAATTTCAAAACATCTGGATAAATGCGGTCTAAAACATTTAATCTGACATCCTACCTAGCTTAGATAAGAACTTTGTTTTTGTTTTTCTTAAGCATGTATATAGATTTTATGAAGATTTTAAATATATAAAGTGTGGACAATAGAACTTAATTTTAGTCATCTAGCCTTAGATCCACCAGCGAGCCGAAGGTCCTGGCAGCCAGTGCTCCTTTTTTTTCGTGTAAAAATAATTGTATTATTTTATTCATTTTTGCAGCCACAAGGTTGTTTTGTATGTGTTCAACATTGTCTAATGAAATTTTAATTTTTAATAGAGTATCAATTTACATAATTTTCCTTTCTAGTTGCTGATCTCTTGCAATTTAATTAAATTTTCTTCTGAATTTTTTCCTGTCTTCCTCTATAGCTTCTTTAAGTTTTGCAATTGTTACATTAAATACATTATTAATTTCTATATTTTGATGTGAATTTTCTATTATTGCATGGTTATTCTAGTCTATTGTTTGAAGATGTTCCATTGTAGATGGTCCATTGTACCATATAGCCATTTCATACCTGATCCTATGATATTAATTAATCCTAATTTATTAATTATTACTAATTTCGATTTAACCTTATATTATGTTCAAGAGTTTCAGTAAATTTCCAACGGGTTGATAATATGTAGTAATGTGCTGTAATTGGCTATTATCTTGCAAGAGAAGTTTCAGCAAAACAGTTTGTACCATCAACGTTTTCCACCATCAGGGTTGAGTTGCTCAATATCAGGAATGTCATTAGCATTGTAATCGTCAATACTTATTTTACTTGAAAATTTGGTGGTTCTTTTAATATTAGCCGTGTGGATGTTGTCGATTGCCATCTTTTTGTATCTGGGTTCCTGCTTGTGTCTAGCAGCTTTATAGTTTTTCACATATCCCTCCCTCTCGATGTGTTGGTAATTTTCTCTTCTAGTGTTAAGCTTTTCGATTTGTGTTTCTTTTACTGTTTGAAGTCGTTCAAATATTTCATTTTTATCATAATTACCGTTTGCAATATCTATTGGCTTTTTTCCTGTGGTTGAATGAATGGATTTGTTATACCATTCGGTGCATTTATATACTTTTTACTGAACTGACAATTCCGGCGTTTTTATTTCTATTATTCTAAACCTTTCGCCTAAAGTATTATGGAATCTTTCGATGTCAGCATTGCCAGTGTGAGAATTTTGTTCATTCATTATCAGCAATTATCCGTTTTGGCTTTGGTTTTAAGGAAAAATATAAAAATATTTTTTCTATTATAGTTATGCTGGTTCTGTCTTCTAAATAAATCGCAATAGCTAGTTTACAAAATTATCTATGAACGTCAAGAAACTGTGCTTTTTTATGACATATGTGTTCATATGGATTATTTCATTTATGGCCAGGTGCCTCTAAAAACGTAATTTTTTTCAATACATATTATTTTTATTACAAAACATGTTGAGTAATCAATTTTTTTTACATATGAAAGTACTTATATTAAATTACTTGGAAAAAATTTTTTTTTATTTTTGTTTTCAAAATGGCGGTCCTGAAAATGGCTGCTGAAACTCATCCGATTCGTAGATGGATGACATCATTTCTTGGAAAAGAATTATCTGAAAGCAAAAAACAAAACGGTTTCATGTTCTGTATCGGATTAGCAAGCAGAATGAAACATTTTCAATAAAAAACAAAACAAAATGGCGAACTTTTGATTTTTTTAACTCTTTTTTCACATTTAATTGTTTATAACATTTTTAAATAATAATGAATATTTCTGGTTCTGCTTGAGGCCATAGCCAGACATCTAAGGAGTAAAATGCTATTTGGTTGATATCGATAAGTGCAATAGTTTTGAAATGAGAGTGTTATCCATGCGAAAACCTGTGGTACGGAGAAAAATCAGTTTAAACCAAAGACACGCAGTAGCTGCCGCTACCGAAGGCGTTCGAGCGGCCAGATTTCCCGCAGCGCTCCTCACTCTTTTATACCTGCTTCTCGGTCTTGCTGACCTTCTGGACTAATTCGATACTATTTCTACGAGTATACAGTAGCAATTTATGAAAAAAAAATTCGATTTTTTTTAAATTGTTTGGAGGAACCTGGCCTTATATCTGTAGCAGTTTCTGTTAAAAAATATTTTGGTTTAATTGGTCGTCTATCGTATTTGGCTCTACAACATATCGCAATTATTAATGTATTTTTGGATAAGTTGTTTTTAATTTTTATAGTAAATTAAATTTTTTAGTCCTTGATAATTTTCATTGATCCCGCCATGCCCTGTTTCTTCTTTGTAATATTTTTTAATATATCCAAATGTTTCTTCTTCATTTCTCATGTCTTTCGCATAATATGTGCATCTGTAAAATTCTATGGTATTATTGAACATTTCTATTAGTTTTAATTGAGCAATATTATAATCGTTATCCGACAAAACTGAGTACATGCCTATATTCCCGTTTCAATAAGTCTTCTAAAAGTATCGCTCATATATCCGCTTTTTATGTCGTCTAAGCTTATATAATGTATAAGTATTTTTCGTTTATTTACAATTATTTCAATTTCTCTGATTTTACACTTTTTATAAATTTTCTGTAGTATCCTGTGATACCAAGAAAGGATTTAATTTGTTTAGAGGTTTCGGGTAACTTTATATTTTGTATTTTGTTTTGGTTGGGCTTGATTCCATCTTCTTCTCCTTAGTTGGCGTAGACACCCCTCACGCGATTATAGCCGAGTTAGCAACAGCGCGCCAGTCATTTCTTCTTTTCGCTACGTGGCGCCAATTGGATACTCCAGCATAACCAGGTCCTTCTCCACTTGGTCCTTCCCACGGAGCGGAGGACTTCTTCTTCCTCTGCTTCCCCCGGCGAGTACGGCATCGAATACTTTCAGAGCTGGAGTGTTTTCGTTCATTCGAACAACATGACCTAGCCAGCGTAGCCGCTGTCTTTTAATTTGCTCAACTATATCAATGTCGTCATATATCTCACACAGCTCATCGTTCCATCGAATGCGATATTCGCCGTGGACAACGCGCAAAGGACCGTAAATCTTTCGCAGAACTTTTTTCTCGAAAACTCGCAACGTCGACTCATCACTTGTTGTCATTGTCCACGCCTCTGCACCATATTGCAGGACGGGAATTATGAGTGACTTATAGAGTTTGGTTTTTGTACGTCGAGAGAGGACTTTACTTCTCAATTGCCTACTGAGTCCAAAGTAACACCTGTTGGCAAGAGTTATCCTGTGATGGATTTCCAGGCTGACATTGTTGGTGGTGTTTACACTGGTTCCCAAATATACGAAACTATCTACAACTTCAAAGTTATGACTGTCAACAGTGACGTGAGTGTAAAGTCCCGAGTGTGACGACTGTTTGTTTGATGACAGAAGATATTTGGTCTTGCCCTCGTTCACTGCTAGACCCATTTGCATTGCTTCCTTGTCCAGTCTGGAGAAAGCAGAACTAACGGCGCGGGTGTTGAGGCCGATGATATCAATATAATCGGCATACGCCTGCAGCTGTACACTCTTATAAAAGATTGTACCTGCTCGATTAAGTTCTGCTGCTCGAATTATTTTCTTCAGCAGTAAATTTAGAGCGCGGCCGAAGGCCGCCAACGCCCAAGGGGGTACTATGCGAAAGTACTTCAATCACCCCGATATTATATAAATTTTATAGTATTATCATAGATTTTTACTTATTTGTCTTTATTAAATATAAATCACATATTATACATATATGTACATATGTAGATGGAAAACGTGTTCACAACTCAATTCTAACTTGAAAAATGTTGGAAAGTATTTTTTATTATAGTTAATATAGAAAAAGGAATCACGCGAAAAAAAAAACAAATAAAGAAAAATTTTTAAAAATCCTACATATTTGTTGTTAAAGATGTGGCAACGCTCGTTTTCCTCATAATTGTAAGCATTCTAACCTTTTCAACGATAATTTTTTAATATTGTTACACTGAATTCTGACTTTGCTTGTTGTTTCTACCTTTATGTAGGGTATTGGAAAAATGTGACTCTAGTGGTAGTCGTACGACGTACCGGCCAAGTCCTCACAATACTGATCTTCTTTAGTTTTGTTTGTTATGGGGGGAAGTTTCCTTTATCTTTGAAATTTCCTTAACTGTGAATTAAGGTATTTTCCCTCAACTTTAGTTGGTATGTTGGTAACTGGTTCTATAACTAGTCCACTTTGTGTTTCGCTGTGCAGCGTTTGAGCATTTTGTGCCTTTGAGCAACGTGGCGTCTCTTGGCAATTTTTAGAATTGTCGATTTTGGGACTGGCTTTTGCAACAAGTGGATTTTTTGTGTAAGCGCTTCTTTGGAGTGAGATTAGATATCTGCTGTAATGAAGCATTGAATTGTGTCTTTTGTGACAATATAAGCAATTAAATTTGACAAAGATGTTACTTTCGTTAATATTTAATTTTTTCAACTCCTCGCAAGTTTTAAATTTATGCCCACTTGTGCATAGTTCGCAATACGTAAGTTTTCTTTGTTTGGATGTGAACGGTTGTGTTTTGTTAAAATTTTTGTTTGTTTCGTTTTCGTTAGCCCTCGAAGCACGTCGCTGTGTTGTGATCCTCGCTTTTTCGATCGTCGTATCTTCAGTTATAGGTCAGCATATTTGCTAAAATTGATATTGAATCATATGTGAAATATAAAACCAAAAATAAAATCTAATTAAAATTAACTTTGAATTACCCTTATAATATAAAACCGGTCATTTTGTTTAAAAACAGTGAAAGGAGTGAAAAAGATAAGTGTCACAAGGGTGAAGTGAAGTGGGCACCTACTTACACATGGTTGATGTAGACGGCTGTAAACATGTCCCGGAAAGACGGCCATTGCGGCCGTCAACTTCCTGGCTAGGCTTCTTATTTGAAACCAAAAAAGTTAATTTTTTTAATCTGGAAGCTTTTATAAAGTGCGTAGTAGAAGGGTTTTTAGAATTTCGAAAAACTGGAGATGTAGGCCAGGATTTTGTAAAAAAATTCCATTTTTACCCGTGGTTTTCGACATCAAAAAAGTTAAACAACTGTCAGAATGCCGTTTTTCTCGGAAAAGCGCTCTATCACGCATTTCACTATAAAATTGTCTACAGAATACGCTTTAGTTCAAATAAATCGGTTAAATAGTTCGCTCGCAATTTTGACGGCCGCATGAAGAGAGTTAATTTCGAGGACTACATTTTTGAATAGTTTTTCTATTGATTGGAGTGAAAAAAAAAATTCATTTCTTTTTAATTCTAAAGGTATCGCCCCTCTTAATAAACCGTCACTTTGTGAAATAAATTTAATAACCTGTTTTGAGCGTGTTGTTCCTGCAGGTGTATTTTGATTTTTTTCGTTTTAATTATTTTGTTATATTATATGTTAAAGTTTTTGTGATTGTAAACTTATTTGTTAATTTAATTATGTATCTTTATGTATACATTTAAGGCCCTTTTGTTGTTATATACATAGGTACACCCTAATCCTTGGACTTGTTTATATGGATGTATGACTTATGTTTTGTGCAGTTGAGAGCTCGTTGAAGAGATCAATGCGCTTTTTACTCTCGTTGAAGATATACTACTCGTATATATGCACAAATTGTTTGAATGATTTAAAGATTAGGTTTTTGTTCGTCAGCAATTGAGCGCTCGTTAAAAAGATCAATTCGCTATTTGTACGAAAGTATGCACGAAATGTTTGTGCTAATACAGGTATGTACATACATATGTGTGTTTAATTTTTTTTTGTGCAGTCCTGCTTGTTTCTGTTTGACAAAGAACAAGGGTTATTGCGGACCAATGTGGGTTTTGAATATAGTTATGTATAGGATTGTATGTACAATTGTAAATGCACCAATAATATATTTATGTGTATGTAGTGTTCATACATTTATTTATATTTTGTGAAACGTATTTTGTGAGTTTTACTTTACCGTTTGTTATTTACGGAAAATTACTATTACTTTTTCTTTGAAAATTAATTAAAATTTATAAGTTTAATAATTTAATGAGTACTACCAAGTTTAAGGTATAAAATTACAGGCAGATTCTCCTATATATGTACAATAATATGTATGTATGTATGTGCAGGTATGTTCCTTTTGCACTTATGTATGTATGTATATATTTTTGTATATATAGTACATATACAAGTCTATTTTAATTATGTTTAGAAAGACATTTTGCATATACATACATGCATAGCTATGTTTTTTTTTCTTTCTCTTTTTATACTCTCGCAACAAAGTTGCTAAGGAGAATATAATAGTTTTGTTCACATAACGGTTGTTTGTAAGTCCTAAAACTAAAAGAGTCAGATATAGGGTTATATATACCAAAGTGATCAGGGTGACGAGTAGAGTTGAAATCCGATGTCTGTCTGTCCGTCCGTCCGTCCGCGCAAGCTGTAACTTGAGTAAAAATTGAGATATCATAATGAAACTTGGTACACGTATTTATTGGCTGAATAAGAAGGTTAAGTTTGAAGATGCGCAAAATCGACCCACTGCCACGCCCACAAAATGGCGAAATCCGAAAACCTATAAAGTGTCATAACTAAGCCATAAATAACGATATTAAAGTGGAATTTGGCACAAAGGATCGCATTAGGGAGGAGCATATTTGGACGTAATTTTTTTGGAAAAGTGGGCGTGGCCCCGCCCACTACAAAGTTTTTTATACGTATCTCGGAAACTATAATAGCTATGTCAACTAAACTCTACAGAGTCGTTTCCTTCAGGCATTTCCATATACAGTTTAAAAATGGAATACAAAGGTTATGTTGAAAATCACTAAAAGTGCGTTAACCGACTAACAAAAAACGTTAGAAACACTAAATTTTACGGAAGAAATGGCAGAAGGAGGCTGGACCCAGTCTTTTTTAAAAAATTGAAAGTGGGGGTGGCGTCGTCCACTTATGGACCAAAAACCATATCTCAGGAACTACTCTACCGATTTCAATGAAATTTGGTATATAATATTTTCTTAACACGCTGATGACGTGTACGAAATATAGGTGAAATCGGTTCACAACCACGCCTTCTTCCAATATAACGCTATTTTGAATTCCATCTGATGCCTTCTCTGTATAATATATATGTACATTAGGAACCAATGATGATAGCGGAATAAATTATTTATTTATTTGTTCACATTTAAAACACAATTATTATTTGGCAGCGAGCCGTGTGTTTATTGTTGAAAACCAAACTTAGAATTAATTACAAAAATCTTCTTACGCCTAATTTATGCTAGCAAGTCACGTTGCACGTACAGGTGCATTGAAGTCGTTGTTGTTGTTGAAAAGCAGCACTGACGTTCTCAAGTAGCGGCGGCGCTGTATCGTCATTTACTCTGGATGCGCGTGTGGTGTCGTTTAACCGTGGGATAGCGACCGCTGTCCAAGTCGCATGCTTACGTAAGCTTTTAGTGGTTGGTTATTTGTAAAAGCTATGTAAGCCAATTTCGGCGTATGTTGCGTTAACTCCTCCCCCTTTAGAACATGCAGCGTCCTCGTTGGATGTCCTTGAAATATCGTCAAGTGTAGGGGTTGATCCTTTCGTTGGTGTAAGATTATTATTGACCTGAATACGAAATTTTGTTTTTCGTTTGAGGAGGATCTTCCTTGCTATCATTACAAACAGGGCAAAAAGTAATAGTATTATTGCTGTAGATCCAGTGAATAGGCTGATTTTGTATTTAGTGTTGATGGCATTGATTTGTTGGATATTTGCTACGTTAAGGTCCTTCAAATATTGCAGAGAGAGGACTTCTTCGAGATGTGCTGTAACGTCTGCTGATTTGATGATAGCTGGTAGGGGTTGTGCAAGAACTTGATTTCTATTTGTATAATTCTTGTTTTCAATAGTTAAACTTGCGTTATCGTATTTTATCAGGAAGGTTCCTTGTAGACTGATAACCTCGTTGTCTATCTTCAGAGACCCATTATAGCCGTTGATAAGCAATAAACCAGGTGTTACCTCTTCTATTGTTGGTATGTGGTGGTTATTGACTAAAGTACAGTTGGATGCGTAGCCCTTTAGTAGATTTGGTACGCAGCTGCTTTTCGTGACTTTTTCTAAATTATCTTGCTTACAAATTATTAAATCGTTAACATTATTACAGCTATTTTTGACACCAAATATGTCTTTATTACAAACAATTAAATTTTCGTATTCAAGTTTAATAGCCTTATTTCCTAGATTTACAGGTTTTGTTATTATTGATTTACAAAGCTCTTGACTTGTCAAGGGAAATTTTATAATATAAATGATAGATGATAAATTTGATGCAATTTTGACATCGCTAAATTCAATAGCTTCGATTACATTTATGTAAGGCGTATTTTGTTTTTCTAATGTTTCCTTGATTACAACTAATTCTTCATTTGATAACATAAACGAGTTTACAATTCCAGCTTTCGCCCACTGGATAGAATAATCTATATTTGTTAGCTCTTCTTTAATTAAATTTAATTTTCTCTCAATACCTTTTTCTACTTCTAATTTGACAATGTCATTTGACTTAATTTCATTTAATATTACATTAGAAATATACGTCAGATTGTTTATTCTTTCTAGAATAGACTTATTAATTATTACTTGTTGGTTATTATTAACTAACAGGTTATTTATTTTATTGTTTAATATTCTCAAATCTTCATGGTCTGGGGATCCGGCCAACCATTTCCAGGCTGTGCCAAGAGAATCTATTGCTCGCTTGGTTCTTTTGGGTTTGAGCTGGGATAATAGGGATCGGATGGATTTTTCTTCTTGGGATAAGAATGAATAGCTACGGCCTTTCCTTGTTACGTAATGTTCTATTGAGGAATGTATTTCGTTGAGCACGGAGTCATATAGGTCGAGGTTAATGGTGTGTATCAATCTGAATGTTCCGGTCTGGACCTTTGCGGTTCCTATTTCTATCGTTACTAAGTGGCTGTTCGTATAGTCCAAAATTTTAACTTCTGCATTGCACAAAGCAAGCAAGATCCTGAAAAATTGAGTGTATTATTATTATTTTTTTATGAAACTTTTGTGAACGGTGCGACCTGATTTTGTTACAATCGTGTTGCCTTTGTCTTCTTGAACTATTTCTTTTTTATAACGGGGCGTTAATTTATTGCCTAGTCTTTTATTTATTTGAACGTAAATAGCGTCTTCGTTATTGTATGTCTTAAAATCAGTTCTATTCTTATTATGAAGTTCTAGGTCTTTTTCTTGTTTGTTTTTGAGATTTTTAATATTTTCTTGTCTGTCTAATTCGAAAGGATTAGGTCCGACTGTTCTTCCAAAAAATACTTCTACAGGCTTTCTTTTTGTGGTGGAATGAATGGAATAATTATATTTATACAAAGACCTATTAAGAAGATCTTCAAAGTCGGTATGGATTTTCTCTGCCTTAGTACATCTCAGTACTTCGGAGAGTGTTGAATGGAATCGCTCTATCTGTCCGTTTATTGAACTTTTGTACGGTGGGGTTTTGAAGATTTCTATTCCATATTGGTTTTCCAACATGAAGGTTATAGAAGCTGAGCTTAATGATTTTTCGTTGTCAATCACGATTTTCTCAGGAATTCCAAATGATGTCAAGATTTCTCTTAAGGGTGTTTTTATATCTTCGGATGCTCTAGAAGGTACGACTTTTGCTTGAGCATATTTTGAGAACTTATCTATTGCTGTGAGCACTATCTTACTATTAGTGTAGTAAAGGTCTATGTGGACAAGTTGGCCTGGGTAATTGGGAATCGGAGTAGCTTTCAGGATGGGTTTTACGGGGTGTCTTTCGTATTTATTTTCTAAGCAGATTTTACACTGTTTTGTAATTCGTTTTATTTTGGCGTTCATTTGTGGGAAATAGCATCTTCCTAAAAGTTGTGCTTTATTTTCTGTGGGGTTGCGATGAGCTCTATTGTGTTCGTTGATTATTTCCGTTTCTTGTGCGGATTCATCTATAATGTCTTTTGTAAATTTTCGAGTGTAACGTACCCTGTATCTACTAAAATGAATTTGATAAATTGTTTGGATTTTGCCTAAGATGCTGTCTTCAGTTTTTATGCAATTTGTTACTGAAGGATTGAGATATCTTTTTAATATGGTAGCAAGACTTTCTTCCGTAAAATCTCTTTCAATTATGATATGCCTGTGATAGGTAGGAAAGGGTATTTTAAATTGGTATGAAGATGGTTCACCTGTTGAAATAAAGATTTGATTTTTAAAGGCATTGATTGGGGCGTCAGTATATGGAATTAAGGTTTGAGCTGAACTTTCGTCACTGTGTTGTGTTGCTGACATGGAATTTATTTGCTGTGGTGGTCTAGAAAGTGCGTCTGCCACAATATTGTTACTGCCAGGTTTGTATTTAATCTCATAATTATACTCTTCTAATATCGATTTCCATCTTTTCAGCTTATTGTTGGTATTTTTGTTACTGAGTGAATGTGTTAACGGTTGATGATCTGTGAAAATTTTTACTGTGGTTGATCCATAAAGGTAATTCCTAAAAGTTTTTAAAGCCCATATTATGGCTAAAAGTTCTTTTTCGTTAGTCGCGTAGTTTTCTTCAGTCTTTGTCAGTGTTCTGGAGATGAACGTTATGGGTTTGCCGTCCTGCTCTAGGACTGCTCCTATTGCGTGGTTTGATGCGTCGGTTGTCAAGTGAAATTCTTTTTCGAAGTCTGGGTATTGTAACATGACGTCAGAAGATACTAGTGATTTTTTTAATTTATTAAATGCTTCTATTGCTTTATTATCGAGAGTAATTTTAATTTTGGATGAAAGATTTTTGGACATACGTCCCTCTTCCCCTCTCAAAAGTACGGTTAGAGGTTTGGCAAGTTTTGCATAATCTTTAATAAAACGGCGGTAATAACCAGATAGTCCTAGAAAAGATCGGAGTTCTTTTAAAGTTTGTGGGGGTGGGAAGTCTAAAATTGCTTTTACTTTTGTTGGATTTGTTTTTATTCCGTTTTGAGAAATGACAAATCCTAAAAACTCAACTTCCGTCTTTAAGAATTCGCATTTGTCAATCTGGATTTTCATGTTAGCTTTTTGTAGAGTTCGGAAAATTGTTTCAACATTTTTTAGATGGGAGTCTTCGTCTTTGCCAAAAATGATTATGTCGTCTATGTAAACGAAGCATATTTTGCCGATATATTCTCTGAGTATATCGTCTAATGCTCTTTGAAAAATTGAGGGTGCGTTTTTTAGGCCGAAGGGAAGTCTGGTAAATTCATATTTACCATTGTTGACTGAGAAAGCTGTCTTCGCAATATCCGATTCAACTAATGGAATCTGATGGAAGCCACTTTTCAGGTCAAGAACTGTAAAGAATTTGTTTTGTCCGAGTTGAGAGAGTACCTCATTTGTATCTGGGATAGGATAGCGATCGGCTATCGTAACTGTATTAAGTTTGCGGTAGTCAATTACCATTCTGTACTTCTTTGTGCCAGATGCATCAACTTTTTTCGGTACTATCCAGATTGGGGAGTTATAGGGGGATCGAGAAGGCCTTATTATACCATCCTCGAGTAATTTTGTCAATTGTTTTTCGACTTCATCCTTAAGGGACATGGGATAAGGGTAATATCTGGAATATACTGGATCTTGAGTGGTCGTCTTAATTTCGGCCCTTACAACGGTAGTGTACGTTAATTTTTCGTCTGGGTCGGAAAAAAGTTGCGGGTATCTATTACATAAATTTCGAAGTTTTTCTGTCTGTCCAAGTGTGAGATGTTCCGTTCTAATTTCGATATTATTTATTGATTTTGCTGTTTGCTGTTTGATGACGACTTTTATGTTATTTTTTAATAGCATATAATTTTTTGAAGTGAAAATTATTGCTTCTAACTGCTTAAGGCTGTCATTACCTAGAATTCCATGAAAGGATTTAAGGGTAGGTAGAATGAAAAATTTTAGATTTTCGTCGTTAAGTCCAAAAAGGTTAAGAAAAGTGTGATGCGTGATTTCGATGTTCCCTCCTACTGAGCTGGCATAGAAATTTTCGTTGTTTGAAATGGGGATTTTGGCAAGTTGGGGTTGAATATAGTTCTTGTTAGAACCTGTGTCTATTAAGAATTTCAGGATTTCTCCGTTACCATCTTTACATTGAAAGTAGGGTAACGTTGAATTTGTTAACCTAAAAAATGAATGTCGGAGAATTCGCTAGAATCTTCTGCCGGGGTATTGTCGTGTGAAGTGTACTGATTATAGTAATCTTCCCATGGTTGTCCGTCTTGCTCTTCGTTCTGCTGTTCTGGATCATTAATAGTATTGTCAACGGGTTCAATATGGTTAATTCTGTGCTGTTTGTATGGTTGGTGTACTTGGTTTGAAATCGTGTTCGGTCGCTTTCCGGCGAAGCCGTTATTGTTCGGTCTGTTCATGTAATTTACTTGTTTTGTCCTTTGCGAATCATCTATTTCCATTGGAATTGGGGGTTTGGGTTGAATTGGTCTTGGTGGTAGGTTCTGTTGGTAATTGGGTCTAGGTGGGGCGGATTTTGGTATTGATTGGGTCTTGGTGGTTGATTTTGCGGGTAGGTTAGGTATCGTTGGTATTGAGGATACTGTTGATATTGGGGCTGTAAAGTTTTATATGCTGTTTGTTGCATGAGAGGCATTGGATGTGGTATGTGGGCAAGGCTTGGGTAAAAGGCTTGCGTTAAGTGCTGTTGCTTCCTTGGTGGAAGTGGTGGTGGGTGTGATTTCCGGAATGTGGGTTGGTTCCCGAAGGCGTGCTGAGTTCTGAAGTTTTGGTTCTCCAATCTCATACACAACTGGAGTGCTTGGGGTAGATCGGTCGGCTCTTTAATTCCAAGTAATTTTGGAAGTTCGCCGTTTAATCCCCTAACAAATGTATCCAATGCTTTATCGCGGTAGGTTTTCGTCAGTATGTTTACGGACTCTGGTCCTATTTCGAGGCAAGCAATTTTGTTTAAAATTAAGGAAAGATGTGAGAACACATCTTGGTAAAATTCGTTTATTGTTTTATTGCCTTGATATAAAGATGACATTTGGTATTCTAAAGAGCTGATGTCGCGTTTGTCGGCGTAGTGTGTGTTGAGGCATTTCGAAATGGCCTCCCAGTCTAGAGGAGTGTTGTAGGATTCCAAAGCGACGTCGGCATTCCCCGTGATTTTATTTCGTATGACATTTAAAATGCCGAAATAACGTGGAGTACCTTTTTCGCTATTGTATATTTTCAGGATTCTCTCAACACTTTTTTTCCAAGAAGCGAACTCTCTTGGATCACCAGAAAAGTCTCTTAAGCACCTTACAACGTCTGGTATCCTATCGAGTCCTGTCAAGTTTCCTGCGTGTCTGGGGTCTATTGTTTGATCCGTTACTATTGTGCTTGTTGGGTGGATAATATTCTGAATCAATGATGGTGCTTCTGCCGAAATCACCTGGTATACTATATTGCGAATTATATTGGCTAATTCTGGGGTTGCCTGGGGGTTAGTGGATGGTGGTGGTACATTGGTATTAAGAATGGGGGGTCTGATAATGGATTCGGGATTGCTCATTTTGAAGTTTTTTAACTCGAAAAATTTGAGAATGATCAAAAAATGTACATAAAAATTAAAATTGAAATTATGTTTTATTCTTATGTTACCAATTTGTAACTACGTTTTGTTTTTATTGGATTTATCAATCTCTGGAGGGTCCCTTTTGGTGGTGAATCGCAGAGTTGTTTTTAGTGTTATAGGAACTGGAACCGATCCAGGTTCTTTATTTTATTTTATTATAAGCTGTACAAGCTTTTTGTTATAGGTTAAATTGAAAAAATTCTGTTTTAGGTCTACGCTAACAATGCACTTCTGTGTAATAAGTTGCTTAATTTATTATAAGTTTCTCTTAATTAAATTTCACTAAAAAATTTACTGTTTCACTTATTTTTATTGAATTAAACTCTTATTTCTATTCACTTAAATTCTTAATTTACGTTCTTACATTAAAGTCCAACGGCGCATTGGATTTTTCCTTTTTGCCGGGGCTACTTGGGGTCCAACGTTGCGCACTCTTCGTTGGGTGCGGGCTTTCTTCCACCGAAGTTATCCCTTTTTGATTCTGCTGTCACGTCCTGTTTAGTAGTTTGAGCCGCAGCGCGAGGCACTTCTTAAGGGCCTTTACTCGATTAACTTATTCAGTCGCGACTAGCACGTTGGGCGCCAGTTATTTATTTATTTGTTCACATTTAAAACACAATTATTATTTGGCAGCGAGCCGTGTGTTTATTGTTGAAAACCAAACTTAGAATTAATTACAAAAATCTTCTTACGCCTAATTTATGCTAGCAAGTCACGTTGCACGTACAGGTGCATTGAAGTCGTTGTTGTTGTTGAAAAGCAGCACTGACGTTCTCAAGTAGCGGCGGCGCTGTATCGTCATTTACTCTGGATGCGCGTGTGGTGTCGTTTAACCGTGGGATAGCGACCGCTGTCCAAGTCGCATGCTTACGTAAGCTTTTTTCGGCGTATGTTGCGTTGGAAATCGCTGACACATATAATAACCAAAATTTAACCATTTTATAACGAAAACTCATTCCTCCCCTCTCCATTGATATATGTACCATCGCTCTAGCTTGTTTAGTTCGCCTGCTGCGTTTAGTTGAGTAGACGTGTGTTTGTAGTGCTCAACGGCAACATCGCCGTGTTGCAACAGCCGCCTTATTCACCCGACATGTCACCCTGTGACTTTTTTGTTTCCTAAAACAAAATCGGTGGTCAAAGGAACCCATTTTGAGTCGATTACGGACATCCAGGCGGCCGTGACGAGGGTACTCGCGGACATCCCAGTTACGAAACATGGAAAGCGCGCTGGAATCGCTGTATATCTGCCCAAGGGGACTACTTTGAAGGGGATCGCAGAGTTGTAGAACAATTTTCAAATATTCGGTTTTTATGGAATCAGTCTCATTACTTAATTGTCATACTTCGTATGTACATATGTAGATGAAAAAAGTGCTCACAACTCAATTATAACTTGAAAAATGTTGGAAAGGAAATCACGCAAAAAAACAAATAAAGAGTGATCGTTAAAAATCCTACATATTTGCTGTTAAAGATGTTGCAACGCTCGTTTTCCTCATAATTGTAAACAATCTAACCTTTTCAACGATGATTTCTTAACATTGTTACACTGAATTCTGACTTTGTTTTTCTACCTTTATGTGGGATATTGGAAAATTGTGGCTCTAGTGGTAGTCGTACGACGTGCCGGCCAAGTCCTCACAATACTGATCTTCTTTAGTTTTGTTTGTTATGGGGAGGAAGTTTCCTTTATCTTTGAAATTTCCTTAACTGTCAATTAAGGTATTTTCCCTCTGGTATGTTGGTAACTGGTTCTATAACTAGTCCACTTTGTGTTTCGCTGTGCAGCGTTTGAGCATTTTGTACCTTTGAGTAACGTGGTGTCTCTTGGCAATGTTTAGAATTGTCGATTTTGGGATTGGCTTTTGCAATTAAACAAGTGAATTTTTTGTGTAAGCGCTTCTTTGGAGTGAAATTAGATATCTACCGTAATTAGGCATTGAAGTGTGTCTTTTGTGACAATATAAGCAATTAAATTTGACAAAGATGTTACTTTCGTTAATATTTAATTTTTTCAACTTCTCGCAAGTTTTAAGTTTATGCCCTCTTGTGCATAGTTCGCATTACGTAAGTTTTCTTTGTTTGGGTGTGAACGATTGTGTTTTGTTAAATATTTTGTTTGTTTCGTTTTCGTCAGCCCTCGAAGCACGTCGCACATAGGTTTCTGCTAGTGCATACTGCGGCTAAAAATATAAGGAGTTGTCGCAGGACAATGACATTTGGTACATCATGGTTTTGGATTCCAATCAAGAAAAAAATGAAAAAATCAAAATCACGCCCCCTTTTTTACGCCCACCTCCCATATAAGGTGAAACTTAATTTTTGACCTACAGCACTGATTTTTGGTACATAGCATTTTTATGACATTATATATGTTGGTGTTAAATTTTAATAATATCCGCCCACTTTTACGCCCACCTCCCATACAAACTAAATTCTCTTTTATCAAGTCTCTTTTAGCAACTTTTTTACATCTTCGTGACATTCTAATTTTTTTAATTTTATTTTAGTACGAAAAATGTTTATGTACGGATCCGAAGACATTAATAAGTCATGCATCACATCTTCGTTAGTGGATATGCGTCCAATTCTTCTGGAATGATACATCCTATAGTTCCTCTAATCCTTGTTATATATATATTGCATACTTTTGGGCGGTAACTTGCCATTTTAGAGTATCTCATTGTTTTTTTCAAGGGGGACAATTTGGGGCAGCTGAATTTTGTTTTATCATTTAGCTGAGACTTCAGGCTTTAATTCGGTGTATGTATGTCGACAGCGGTAGACAGCGCTAAAAAGATACACCACTTTGAATTTGAAGAACATTAAAATTTTGACGTCCAAATTATGTTGTTCCACAATATTTTTATGCATTATTTTTTTTAATGGATTTTGATGCAAATTTTTTCTTTGATACATATTATAAATGAAAAATAATAATAAAGTTGAATTTCAATAGTTGTTTTATTGTATCAATGATTTGACTTTTGAGTAAATTGTTTGCTAATTTTGATGTTTTCCACATTCACCAACTTTGGGCAGATCTGGACAAAAAACTAATGCAGATAGAATCCTAATACTTTGGGAAAATCAGACAACATGCCATTTTTGAATTTCAGCCACGGAAATCCCAATGCGCGTCGCTGTGTTGTGATCCTCGCTTTTTCGATCGCCGTATCTTCAGTCATAGGTCAGCATATTTGCTTAAATTGATATTGAATCATATGTGAAATATAAAACCAAACATAAAATCTAATTAAAATTAACTTTGAATTACCCTTGTAATATAAAACCGGTCATTTTATTTAAAAACAGTGAAAGGAGTGAAAAGGATAAGTGTCACAAGGGTGAAGTGAAGTGGGCACCTACTCACACATGGTTGATGTAGACGGCTGTAAACATGTCCCGGAAAGACGGCCATTCTTCATAGCCTCCATAAAATGTTTCTGTGTCACATGCAGGCACCTCAAGATGATATTGTTGCATTTGTGGCAGCTCTACTCACGGATGTCCAGTAGGTGCAATTGCGTTTAATAGCTTTAATTGATCGGAGATCATAGCTTTCGTTTCTTCATATTGGTCTTAGCAGTTTTCGTAAATATCGTAAGACGATGATTTAAAATTGTGTGGCAGATCTGAATCGTCAAAATCTACTATGGAATCATGAGCCGCTTGGAGACAAGTCCAAATGTGTTAAGATTTTGCCTTTTTATTTCTAATAACGATTCAGAGTTTTCCTGAATCGGTAAAACTTTACCTTTAGTGCCGTGAAAAAAGGTAAATTTTTTCCAATTTTATTATGGAAGAATAAACCAGATCACATCCGACTTTATGCATATACTTGTATATTAAGAGGTATTATTGAACAATAAAGCCAAAATTATTTCATGTCAAAACAAAAA
>NW_026089724.1:0-37728 GCF_024586455.1 Bactrocera neohumeralis | reverse complement strand
TTAAAAAATTTTTTGAATGGGTTACGAAGTTTTTTAGTTTAGGTACATGTTGATCGAACGGGGACTACTATATAAAAATGTAGCCCTTTTGGGGGGCCAAAAAAAGAACCCCCGGCGAATTTAAATTAACAAACGCTTCCGCCAGTTCACGGTGGGATGTGTTCAGCTGCGCCCTCAGTGATTAAGTCCTGACCTCCCATGCAAGACAGCCAAGAAGGAAGTGTTGAGTTGTTTCCACCTTATCTTCTTCCATACAGCTTCTGCAGATGGCGTCTGGTAGGATTCCTCAGCCTTACTGTGTGGAAGCCAATAGGGCAATGCGAGTTACAAGCCCCAAAATCCGGGAAAGAGATCACTAGATTTCATGCGAACGATCTTGGAAAAAAAGACTTTTTCAACAGCGTGTGTAAAAATTGTGGCCCAGCAGTAAAAGATTAGGATACGGGAGCACAGATCCGCTCCCATTCTACCCATAGTAGTTCTAGGGTGCCTCTTCTTGCTAGCTCATGTTTCCTGCGATTCCGCTGTGGTCTGGCACTCGATTCGAAAACGTATTCTATTCGAAATTCGGATCTACTTTATCATTATGCGAAAGTTTTACCACCCTGTGCCAGAAAAAATACGTACAATTTTCGTTTTTGCTTTCTACAATTCAAAAGCTAACGAATATTTTATTCGAAAATTGGCTTGAAAATCCGAAAATCGAGTTACAGAATATATGTAAAAAATCCGAATTCGAGTAAATTGATTTTCGAATTGCGTTACAGAATAGGCCCCCGGGCCCGTGCTTTCTTAGGAATTCAGCAGCCTATTCTTTTGCAAAATTTAACACGAAATATCCATATGAAAAACTTGCTACTGTTTTTATTTAAAATTAAAAAAAAATATTAATATTAATATTTTTATACAAATTTAGATTGATCATACGTTATTTTGTTTCAGAAATGAAAACTCAAAATAACGTAAGACACCTACTATAAATTTCGCTTAATTTTTTCATTATTTTTTTTTCTAAAATATACTTATAGGTGAGGATGAAGTCATGTGAAGTTCACGGCAAGTGAGAATGTTCTCTGATCGCCATTCACTTTGGGAGGGCCAGAAACGACTTTCTTTGGCCATGGCTCAAGTTCACTACTTCCGGTCTTTGACCAAGTATCCTCCTGGGTAGCCTAAGAACATCCGTTCGAAGGCGAGCTAATGAGAAGGCGAAACATTCCTACATAGGGTTGTGCGCTGGCTTGGGACCCCGCCACGTAAAAAACAATACCGCTGAAACAGTTTAAACAGCCTCGGATGAGAGACCCCTCTTTTGATGACGACCATGGCAAACGGAATAAGGACAACGATATGAGGGCATGCACCTGGAATGTCCGGACTCTTAATTGGGAAGGTGCCGCTGCCCAGCTGGTTGATGTCCTCGCAAAAATAAAGGCTGACATCACCGCCGTCCAAGAAATGCGATGGACGGGACAAGGACCGAGACGAGTAGGTCCTTGTGACATTTACTACAGTGGCCATATAAAGGAGCACAAGTTTGGTGTGGGATTCGTGATGGGAGAGAGACTCCGTCGCCGAGTACTATCATTCACTCCGGTGAATGAACGTCTAGCCACAATCCGCATCAAAGCGAGGTTCTTCAACATATCGCTGATTTGCGCCCACGCCCCGACGGAAGAGAAGGACGATGTGACCAAAGATGCCTTCTATGAGCGCCTGGAGCGCGCTTATGAGAGCTGCCCCCGCCACGATGTCAAAATCGTGCTTGGCGACTTTAACGCCAGGGTGGGCAAAGAAGGTATCTTTGGCACTACGGTCGGTAAATTCAGCCTCCACGACCAAACATACCCAAATGGTTGAGGCTGATTGACTTCGCTGGGCCCGAAATATGGTTATCTGTGGTACTAGATTCCAGCATAAGAAGATTCATCAAGCTACCTGGCTGTCTCCGGATCGAAAAACGACCAACCAGATCGATCATGTTGTGATAGATGGAAGACACGTCTCCAGTGTTTTAGATGTGGGTGCGCTCCGAGGTCCTAACATCGACTCGGACCACTATCTTGTTGCAGCTAAGATTCGCACTCGCCTCTGTGCAGCAAAAAACGCACGCCAACACAAGGAAGGTTCGACGTCGAGAAGCTGCAATCACAACAGACAGCTTAACGATTTTCTACTCGGTTTGCGCTCCTGCTCTCTAAGAGCACTTAGTCAACAACTCGGTATAAAGGGAACTGTGGGACGGCATTTCAAATCCTTACGTACAGCTGCAACCGAAAACCATTGGTTTTCGGAAAAGCGCAAAAGAACAGCTGGTACGACGAGGGAGTGCCGTGTCGCAGCGGAGAGAAAACAGGCTGCTACCTCGAAAACGTTACGATCGACCACTACACGTGCGGGATGGGATAGATACCGAGAGTTGAAGAGGAAGCGAGACGCATTGCAGACAGAAGAAGAAAGAGGCCGAAATGCGTGAGTACGAAGAGTTTGATAAGCTGGCCGACAGGGGTAATGCTCGAAAATTCTACGAAAAAATGCGGCGGCTTACAGAAGGTTTCAAGACCGGAGCATACTCTTGTAGAACCCCCAAAGGTGATCCAGTCACTGATGCCCAGAGCATAGTTAAATTATGGAGGGAACACTTCTCCAGCCTGCTGAATGGCAGTGAACGCACAACACCAGGAGAAGGAGAACCCGATTCCCCAATCGATGACGAATAGCAATTGCCCGCCTCAAGAACAACAAAGCGGCAGGGGCAGACGGATTGCCGGCCGAGCTATTCAAACACGGCGGCGAAGAACTAATAAGGAGCATGCATCAGCTTCTTTGTAAAATATGGTCGGACGAAAGCATGCCCAACGATTGAATTTAAGTGTGCTATGCCCAATCCATAAAAAAGGAGACCCCACAATCTGCGCCAACTACCGTGGGATTAGCCTCAACATCGCATATATAGGTTCTATCGAGCGTATTGTGTGAAAGATTAAAGCCCACCGTCAACAAACTGATTGACCTTATCAGTGTGGCTTCAGACCTGGAAAATCAACAACCGACCAGATATTCACCATGCGCCAAATCTTGGACCCGTGAAAGGAGAATCGACACACACCACCTCTTCGTCGATTTCAAAGCTGCTTTCGACAGCACGAAAAGGAGCTGCCTTTATGCCGCGATGTCTGAATTTGGTATCCCCGCAAAACTAATACGGCTGTGTAAACTGACGTTGACAACACGAAAAGCTCCGTCAGGATCGGGAAGGACCTCTCCGAGCCGTTCGATACCAAACGAGGTTTCAGACAAGGCGACTCCCTATCGTGCGACTTCTTCAACCTGCTCCTGGAGAAAATAGTTCGAGCTGCAGAACTAAACAGAGAAGGTACCATCTTCTATAAGAGTGTACAGCTGCTGGCGTATGCCGACGATATTGATATCATCGGCCTCAACACCTGCGCCGTTAGTTCTGCTTTCTCCAGGCTTGACAAGGAAGCACAGAAAATGGGTCTGGTAGTGAACGAGGGCAAAACGAAATATCTCCTGTCATCAAACAAACAGTCGTCGCACTCGCGACTTGGCACTCACGTCACTGTTGACAGTCATAACTTTGAAGTTGTAGATAATTTCGTCTATTTAGGAACCAGCATTAACACCACCAACAATGTCAGCCTGGAAATCCAACGCAGGATTGCTCTTGCCAACAGGTGCTACTTCGGGCTGAGTAGGCAATTGAAAAGTAAAGTCCTCTCTCGACGAACAAAGCTAAACTCTATAAGTCGCTCATAATTCCCGTCCTGCTATATGGTGCAGAGGCTTGGGCGATGACAGCAACGGATGAGTCGACGTTACGAGTTTTCGAGAGAAAAATTCTGCGAAAGATTTATGGTCCTTTGCGCATTGGCCACGGCGAATATCGCATCCGATGGAACGATGAGCTGTACGAGATATATGACGACATTGACATAGTTCAGCGAATTAAAAGACAGCGGCTACGCTGGCTAGGTCATGTTGTCCGGATGGATGAAAACACTCCAGCTCTGAAAGTATTCGACGCAGTACCCGCCGGGGGAAGCAGAGGAAGAGGAAGACCTCCACTCCGTTGGAAGGACCAAGTGGAGAAGGACCTACGCTTGGAATATCCAATTGGCGCCATGTAGCGAAAAGAAGAAACGACTGGCGCGCTGTTGTTAACTCGGCTATAATCGCGTAAGCGGTGTCTACGCCAATTAAGTAGAAGAAGACTTATAGGTTCATGTTAATTCAGATTTGAAAATTTTGTTTCAATATCTCAAGTGGTTTTCTTTTATACGGTTTTTTGCTTCTGTAAACTTACAAAAATGATGTTACGTTATTTTGCATTTCAGGTGACGCTACATTCATACGGTAATATGGGAATGTTCTAAAAATGATACGTTCTAAATTTAGTCGAAATCGGTTGGTCGGATCCCGAGATATGGGATTTCAGAAAAAAGTGGGTGTTGCCCCGTCCATTGTCCGATTTTCACACCGGCTCTCATAAAGTCTTCTCATACCATCATGGAGGTAAAATTTAATTCGTCTGGCGTTGTAGAAGTTCTTATACGATTTATACGCAGGAAATTGTAATTTAAGTGGTTTAGGAGATATGTTCATAAAATTATAATAATATTAGAGAGTGTGGCCACGGAAACTTTTTCAAAATTTACTGACAGGTGCCCCTTGCTACCACGATGCCCTGTGACAAATTATAATTTTATATCTTAATTTAGTGCTTAGTATGGCACTTTGTATGTTTTCGGTTAATGGAGATTTGTGGGCGTGGCTGTAGTCCGATTACACCCATCTATGAACTCAATTTTTTTTTGTATTAAAGAACTCATATACCAAGTTTCATCATGATTTCTCAATTTTTACTCAAGTTACAGGACGAACGGACAGACAGTCACCTGGATTTCGACTTTTCTCGTCATCCTGATCATTTATATACAGTTACTCACAAAAATGAGTATACACAGGAGTTAGTAAAAGAAATACACATACTATGGAAAATTTAGTGGATAGATATGAATTTTTTTGATGCAACTTTGGAAATAGAAATCTTAGTAACTATAATTCTATATGAAATAACTTTTTTCTTTAACATTAACCAAATACTTAAACAAAAAACTAAATTTATTGATAAAATTGGGTCACAAAATTGAGTATACATTTGCATTTTATATGTGGCATCTCTAGTTATCTTTTTACAGTTATGTGATCACGCTCGTATTTAAATACGTTTCAAAGTTTTTGTGTTGTATTATCGTTAGATACGCAATTTATTGTATTTTGTGCATTCTTTTCGCCATGGCTGGTACTAGGAAGGAGACAACCATTGAAATAAGGGAATTAGTGATAAAATTGTGCTGTGAAGGTAAATCGTACAGACAAATTGGTCAAATTATTGGTAGACCCCATTGCACAGTCCAAAAAATTATAAATAAATGGAGATACGAAGGAACATTGCGAAATTCCGGTGGGAGAGGCAGAAAAAAAATTTTGACTGATGTTGATGAGCGTAATATTATACGTTAAGTGGAATTAAACCCAAAGATAAGTGTTCCCAAATTAACGGTTGAAGTGTCAAAAACAATAAATAAAGATATATCAACTGAAACAGTTCGTCGTGTTCTTCGAAAAAATAATTTACATAGTCGGATAGCACGTAAAAAGCCATTTATCTCTATCGTAAATAAGAAAAAAAGGCTTGAATTTGCTAAAGCTCATGTTGATAAGCCTTTAGGTTTCTGGGAAAGTGTAATGTTCATTGACGAAACAAAAATTAACATTTGGGGATCTGATGGACGACAAATTGTATGGAGAAAGCCAAACACGGAGCTAAGAAGTAAAAATTTAGTTGGGACAGTGAAGCATGGCGGAGGTTCAGTTATGCTGTGGGGGTCTACGGGAGCTAATGGAGTGGGCACCATGCAATTTATTGAATGCAACATGACCAAGGAGATTTATTTGAATATCCTGAAGTCAAATTTACGTGCAAGCATGGAGAAAATAAAGCTTCCGTCAGTGTTTTGCTTCCAACAAGACAACGATCCAAAACACACAGCGATGATAGTTAAAGAATGGTTGCTTTATAACGCTCCAAAACAGCTTAAGACTGCCCCACAATCACCTGATATGAACCCTATAGAGCACTTATGAGGAGAACTGAAATCTGAGCTGAAAAAATCCAGTCCCCGTACCAAAGAAGACCTAAAAAAGGAGATTACCAGGATATGGGGCGAAATATCACCTAATTTTACGAAAAAAACTAGTAGAATCAATGCCTAGGCGGATGCAAGCTGTAATAGATGCAGCAGGTGGACCCACAGCCTATTAAATTAAAGAAAAACAAAAGTTAGGCGGATAAAATAGTTATTTTCCATCGAGCCTATACTCAATTTTGTGACCTGAATTTGTCAATAATTATAGTTTTTTGCATAAGTTTTTGCTTAATGTTAAATAAATGAATTAATTTATGTTCAAATATAGTCGATAAGAGTTCAAACTTTAAATGTGCATCAAAAAAATTCAAATATATCCACTAAATTTTCCATAGCTTGCGTATTTCTTTAACGAACTCCGGTGTATACTCATTTTTGTGAGTAACTGTATACATAAGCCTATATCTATCTCGATTAGTTTTAGGTGATACGTACAACCATTAGGTGAACAAAACTGTAATAATCTGTAGCAACTGGTTGCAAGAGTATAAAAAAGTTGGAGTTGGAGTACCGAATTTGTTAGCTTCAACTAAAATTGAGTTGGGTTGAATACCGCGTTAGGGGCATTAATTAAGGCAAATATCAATTTTTTCACATTAATACTTAAAAATTTCCCCATTTTTTAAACTTCCACGATTTACTTATCAACGGACAGATCTCGACAAAAATTTTCGATTTTGCCTTTTCAATGATTTCGATTAGCCATTTAACTGAATGTTTTTTATCGATTCGGTGAGTTCAACTTCTTCGAAATTTTTATTTTCGATTCGGTATCAGTGATTTCAACGCAAGTTAGTAAGAGCAACCCTTTCGATGTGGACGAAACAATGTACAGTTTAAGAATCCGCAAAAATTCATTGTTAAATTTTATTAAAATTATTTTTCTAAAACAGGTTTATTAAAAACTATCGCTTAAATAAGGCGGCCTTTACGTATGTCATCGATGTTCTAGAGAGGAATGCGACTTCTTCGAGATCGTCATCTATGCATATCTTTACTTCATCGATTGTCTTCGGTTTTACGGTTTTTAGCTGAAAGAGGTTATCAGCATGGAGTGGGTAAATACTTCGATATTCCAGTAGCTCAGTCAACATTTTGTTGCATCTTAAAAGAAGTATTGGGATTGCTTCAGTCCGATTTGTGCCCTCAGTGGATAAACCTCGAGTTAAGTAACGTTGAAAAAAGTGAAGCGAAAAAGGATTTTTTTCAGAAATACGGATTTCCAGGCGCGATTTTGTGTGTAGACAGGACACATATTAAAATCGTTGCTCCAACTAAAGACAAGTTTCTCTATTATAACCGCAAAGGATACTTTAGTATCAATGCCATGATTGTAAGTTTGTTCAATTTAAGTTTACATTTCAAACATCTTATTCAATGTTTTGCAGATATGTGACAAAAATATGGAAATACGCAAGCACGACTCCCACATAAGAAATATCAGTAATCCTCGTTATTTTAATGAGAAAAAGTACCTTGATGGTGAACGAAACACTTGGCTTTTGGGTTTTATACATACAAACATATATGTTACAAAAATTCCCAAAACGCCTTACAAATTTTAAAATATCATGCAAAAGCGAGAAATATCGGGGAGAAAGGGGCCTATTCTCTAACTCGATTCGAAACCCGTGCTTTTTTAGGAATTCAGCAGCCTATTCTTTTGCAAAGTTTAACATGAAATATCCGTATGAAAAACTTGCAAATGTTTTTATTTAAAATTAAAAAAAAAATATTAATATTCATATTTCTATACAAATTTAGATTGATCATACCTTATTTTTTTGCAGAAATGAAAATTCAAAATAACGTAAGACACCTACTATAAATTTTGCTTCATTTTTTCATTTTTTTTTTGTTTTCTAAAATATACTTATATGTTAATTCAGATTTGAAAATTTTGTTTCAATATCTCAAGTGGTTTTCTTTTATAGGGTTTTTTGCTTCTGTAAACCTACGAAAAGTGATGTTACGTTATTTGCATTTCAGGTGACGATATATTCATACGGTAATATGGGAATGTTCTAAAAATGATACGTTCTAAATTTAGTCGAAATCGGTTGGTCGGATCCCGAGATATGGGATTTCAGAAAAAAGTGGGTGTTGCCCCGTCCATTGTCCGATTTTCACACCGGTCTTCTCATACCATCACGGTGGTAAAATTTAATTCGTCTGGCGTTGTAGAAGTTCTTATACGATTTATACGCAGGAAATTGTAATTTAAGTGGTTTAGGAGATATGTTCATAAAATTATAATAATACTAGCTGACCCGGCAGCCGTTGTCCTGCCTGAAATTATGTGTTTTGATATGAAAAGAAAGTTGAATTTATATTGTGTTGAAAATCTTTTATTTTCGATTATTCCAAATATTTATAATTTTAACGAAGCTTGATAAACAATATTTTTTGCTTTCTGTTTCGGTGCGTAAATCTACAGAGCAGATGGTTTTCCAACTCGTGAGCACGCCACGTATATCCGTCCTTGTTAAAAACATAGCATTTCCAAATTTATGCCACACACTTCTAGCGACTATCCTTGTGTCCTATTGATTCTCATCTCAAATGCAATTTTCACTTGAAACGGAATGCGTTGGAACTGATATGGAAATATGTAGAACTCTTTGAAAACTGAAAAGGTTTGAATTGAAATGGCAAATCGTTGGAGCTCAGAGGAATTCGTACAGTCAAGCATTCTGCCCCATTCTATAAGGTGCTACGTTACAATCAGTCGGGTTGCATTACACAGTTTTGGTGCTTGAAGATTGCGAAACATAATAACGACAGATCCAACTTTGAGACGCAAATAATGCGGTGTCATACCAAGCCTCTCCAAAGCACTTAGAAATTCCACTTCATAATTCGCGGCTTCGTCTCATTGTCAAGACGATCGATCGATTTGTATGAGCGCAAGTCTCCCAGAATTTGACTTTAAATCTTCCAGTTTAAGTCAACAACATCGGTATTTTTGGCAGTTAACATTGCGCGTGCACTTAAGGAATCGTACTTACGATAATTTGGCCAATGTCCGAACATTCGTGATGAGTTCATCTTTCATGAATTGATAAACGACAGATGGAATTGATATCGAACCACCGGAATTGATCCATTTCCAATTTTTAGACGCGGATTTGAAGGCTGATTTGTCTAAATGTTTATAGCGAAAAGTGTGCGTACTTCATTTTCATTCCAGTGATTAACATGTTCCAGAAATTGTAATTGCTGGCTTACTTCTCCAAAATTTGCACACACCGTACCATTCACAGTACGGAATGACTCAAATAAAGTTGAACCGCGTACATTAATCAATAGCAACCTAAAGTAGAAACAATCGGCGTTTATCGGGTGGATTGTGTAAATTTGTCCTAATGCATTAGTTGATAACACACCTGGATGTTAATCTACTGGTTGGAATTGCTTTCTGCGCAACTAAAAGAAAAAACTCGTCAATGTTAATTTTGTTGCTGGCGGTGTTTCCACTGGCTGTACTGTATTCTCTGGGTGAAATACACTCTCCAAATTAACTTCGAGACGCACAACAGTCGGAAAACGTTCATGAATTGCAAAAGTAAATATCCTACAAAGCGCTTTATTGCAGTTCACGTATCGACCGTATCGTTCAAGACCAATAACCGCCATGTTGCTTCCTTTGGTGACGTAATTACAAACGTATTTTATCGATTACACCAAACTGCAATACTCAACATTGATATGAGTTTTGAATGTGAATTAGACAACAGTTGCGAATATGGTACTATCCATGTGTTGTCAACTTCTATGTGTTGACTTCAATATTCACTCCTCTAAGTTGAATGCTAAATTTTCTGCCATTGTCGTCTGGTGAGCCACGCCTATACAGTGGATATCAATCATTTCAAGTTTGAGTTTCCGAAAGAAAAGCATTTGAATAGTGTTTCGTGCATTTATTGTCAGACATACAACCCGAAGTGGGGTTGTGGTGTCCGCAAGGTCCATGAACCATATTGGTTTTCAACATTTGGTATAATACTGTATCTTTCTCTGCATCAGGAATTTCCGTAGAAATGAGTTCATCAGTTTGATCTGGTGTAACCACCATCCACCATCCAAAGAAGAATGTGTGCGTGCGGCTAACTTTTTTTGCTACTCAAAGAATACATCCAGCATCTAACAGCACCACATATATGTATGTACCACATGTTGCTTCAAGATAAAGTACATCAAACATCGCTGCTGTTGTTTGAAAAGTCGTGCTGTGACAACGTGACGATCGCTTGCTGATTGACCGCGTTCCAGTAGTCGATCATTTGTCTTGGGCTGCCATACGTTGATGGCAAAAGGAACGCCGACCGATATTAGCGCGACCTCTTCGTGGCTTCGTAAGAAATTTCAATCTGTAATTGATAACTTTATGTGAAACATAACGTTTTCACTGAATAATTTTCAATAATTTTTCTTTTGAACAGCCGGAATAAAAAAAGCATGCGGCCGAAATTGAATGATTCAAATATTTGACAAACAAAAATTTTAAAAAACAAAACAAATAAAAATTGAAAAAAAAAATTTGTATGGAAAAATGTTACTTTTTGGGAATTTTCCAATTTCCAATTTCCCTTAACATTTAGGAGGATGAAAAATAGATGTTGTCCGATTCTCCACCCTAGCCGATATGCACGCTAAGATTCACGAAATTCGGTAGAGCGGTTTCAGAGGAGTTCAATAACGTACACCGGGACACGAGAATTTTATATATTAGATTAGAGAGTGTAGCCACGGAAACTTTTTTCAAAATTTACTGACAGGTGCCCCTTGCTACTACGACGCCCTGTGACAAATTATAATTTTATATCTTAATTTAGTGCTTAGTTATGGCACTTTGTATGTTTTCGGTTAATGGCGATTTGTGGGCGTGGCTGTAGTCCGATTACACCCATCTATGAACTCAAATTTTTTTTGTATTAAGGAACTCATATACCAAGTTTCATCATGATTTCTCAATGTTTACTCAAGTTACAGGACGAACGGACAGACAGTCACCTGGATTTCGAATTTTCTCGTCATCCTGATCATTTATATATACGTATATAAGCCTATATCTATCTCGATTAGTTTTAGGTGATACGTACAACCATTAGGTGAACAAAACTGTAATCTGTAGCAACTGGTTGCAAGAGTATAAAAAAGTTGAAGTTGGAGTACCGAATTTGTAAGCTTCAACTAAAATTAAGTTGGGTTGAATACCGCGTTAGGGGAATTAATTAAGGCAAATATCAATTTTTTCACATTAATACTTAAAAATTTCCCCATTTTTTAAACTTCCACGATTTACTTATCAACGGACAGATTTCGGCAAAAATTTTCGATTTTGCCTTTTCAATGATTTCGATTAGCCATCTAACGGAATGTTTTTTATCGATTCGGTGAGTTCAACTTCTTCGAAATTTTTATTTTCGATTCGGTATCAGTGATTTCAACGCAAGTTAGTAAGAGCAACCCTTTCGATGTGGACGAAACAATGTACAGTTTAAGAATCCGCAAAAATTCATTGCTACATTTTATTAAAATTATTTTTCTAAAACAGGTTTATTAAAAACTATCGCTTAAATAAGGCGGCCTTTACGTATGTCCTCGATGTTCTAGAGAGGAATGCAACTTCTTCGAGATCGTCATCTATGTATATCTTTACTTCATCGATTGTCTTCGGTTTTACGGTTTTTAGCTGAAAGAGGCTATGAGCATGGAGTGGGTAAATACTTCTATATTCCAGTAGCTCAGTCAACATTTTGTTGCATCTTAAAAGAAGTATTGGGATTGCTTCAGTCCGATTTGTGCCCTCAGTGGATAAACCTCGAGTTAGTTACGTTGAAAAAAGTGAAGCGAAAAAGGATTTTTTTCAGAAATACGGATTTCCAGGCGCGATTTTGTGTGTAGACAGGACACATATTAAAATCGTTGCTCCAACTAAAGACAAGTTTCTCTATTATAACCGCAAAGGATACTTTAGTATCAATTCCATGATTGTAAGTTTGTTCAATTTAAGTTCACATTTCAAACATCTTAATCAATGTTTTGCAGATATGTGACAAAAATATGGAAATACGTTATGTGAATGCTGAGTTTCCTGGCGGCAAGCACGACTCCCACATAAGAAATATCAGTAATCCTCGTTATTTTAATGAGAAAAAGTACCTTGATGGTGAACGAAACACTTGGCTTTTGGGTTTTATACATACAAACATATATGTTACAAAAATTTCCAAAACGCCTTACAAATTTTCAAACATCATGCAAAAGCGAGAAATATCGTTGAAAGAAAAATAGGTGTTTTTAAAAATCGATTTAGATGTCTTCTGGGTGCTCGTGAGCTTCACTACTAGCCAAGGAAGGCATCTCAAATCTTTAATGTTACGGCAGCGTTACACAACGTTTGCATTCACTATCGCGTGAATGATGAAATTTTTGAAAATAATTCGGAACCAAATATTTTTACAGAAAGTAATGAAATTTTTCCTTCCACTTATAATGATGCAGCTTCACAAATCAGAGGAGCTATATGTGCAGCTCTTACACGAATATAATATCCTCAATAAATATTAACACAAAATATTTATAGTTTTAATTAAGTATTTATTTAATTATTATAATTATTTTTTGGGAGGATGGAGTCATATGTAGAAGTTCACGCAAGTGAGTAAAGTTCTCTGATCGCCATTCACTTGGGAGTGGCCAGAAACGATTCTTTTACACATGGCTCAAGCAGCTCACTACTTCCGGTCTTTGACCAAGTATCCTCTGGGTAGCCTAAGAACATCCGTTCGAAGGCGAGCTAATGTGAGAAGGCGAAACATTCCCTACATAGGGTTGTGCACTGGGCTTGGGACCCGCCACGTAAAAAACAATACCAATGAAAAAGTTGAAACAGCCTCGGATGAGAGACCCCACTTTTGATGACGACCATGGCAAACGGAATAAGGACAACGATTTGAGGGCATGCACCTGGAATGTCCGGACCCTTAATTGGGAAGGTTCCGCTGTCCAGCTGGTTGATGTCCTTGCAAAAATAAAGGCTGACATCACCGCCGTCCAAGAAATGCGATGGACGGGACAAGGACAGAGACGAGTAGGTCTTGTGACATTTACTACAGTGGCCATATAAAGGAGCGCTAGTTTGGTGTAGGATTCGTGGTGGGAGAGAGACTCCGTCGCCGAGTACTATCATTCACTCCGGTGAATGAACGTCTAGCCACAATCCGCATCAAAGCGAAGTTCTTCAACATATCGCTGATTTGCGCCCACGCCCCGACGGAAGAGAAGGACGATGTGATCAAAGATGCCTTTTATGAGTGCTTGGAGCGCACTTATGAGGGCTGCCGCCGCCACGATGTCAAAATCGTGCTTGGCGACTTTAACGCCAGGGTGGGCAAAGAAGGTATATTTGGCACTACGGTCGGTAAATTCAGCCTCCACGAGGAAACATCCCCAAATGGGTTGAGGCTGATCGACTTCGCCGGGGCCCGAAATATGGTTATCTGTAGTACTAGATTCCAGCATAAGAAGATTCATCAAGCTACCTGGCTGTCTCCGGATCGAAAAACGGCCAACCAGATCGATCATGTTGTGATAGACGGAAGACACCTTTCCAGTGTTTTAGATGTGCGTGCGCTTCGAGGTCCTAACATCGACTCGGACCACTATCTTTTTGCAGTTAAGATTCGCACCCGCCTCCGTGCAGCAAAAAACGCACGCCAACAAACACAAGGAAGGTTTGACGTTGAGAAGCTGCAATCACAACAGACAGCCGAACGATTTTCTACTCGGCTTGCACTCCTGCTTTCTGAGAGCACTCGTCAACAACTCGGTATAAGGGAACTGTGGGACGGCATTTCGAACTCCTTACGTACAGCTGCAACCGAAACCATTGGTTTTCGGAAAGCGCAAAAGAACAGCTGGTACGACGAGGAGTGCCGTGTCGCAGCGGAGAGAAAACAGGCTGCCTACCTCGAAACGTTACGAGCGACCACTACACGTGCGGGATGGGATAGATACCGAGAGTTGAAGAGGGAAGCGAGACGCATTTGCAGACAGAAGAAGAAAGAGGCCGAAATGCGTGAGTACGAAGAGCTTGATAAGCTGGCCGACAGGGGTAATGCTCGAAAATTCTACGAAAAAAAAATGCGGCGGCTTACAGAAGGTTTCAAGACCGGAGCATACTCTTGTAGAACCCCCAAAGGTGATCTAGTCACTGATGCCCAGAGCATAGTTAAATTATGGAGGGAACACTTCTCCAGCCTGCTGAATGGCAGTGAACGCACAACACCAGGAGAACCCGATTCCCCAATCGATGACGATGGAGCAGACGTTCCATTACCCGACCATGAAGAAGTTCGAATAGCAATTGCCCGCCTGAAGAACAACAAAACGGCAGGGGCCGACGGATTGCCGGCCGAGATATTCAAACACGGCGGCGAAGAACTAATAGGGAGCATGCATCAGCTTCTTTGTAAAATATGGTCGGACGAAAGCATGCCCAACGATTGGAATTTAAGTGTGCTATGCCCAATCCATAAAAAAGGATACCCCACAATCTGCGCCAACTACCGTGGGATTAGCCTCCTCAACATCGCATATAAGGTTCTATCGAGCGTATTGTGTGAAAGATTAAAGCCCACCGTCAACAAACTGATTGGACCTTATCAGTGTGGCTTCAGACCTGGAAAATCAACAACCGACCAGATATTCACCATGCGCCAAATCTTGGAAAAGACCCGTGAAAGGAGAATCGACACACACCACCTCTTCGTCGATTTCAAAGCTGCTTTCGACAGCACGAAAAGGAGCTGCCTTTATGCCGCGATGTCTGAATTTGGTATCCCCGCAAAACTAATACGGCTGTGTAAACTGACGTTGAGCAACACGAAAAGCTTTGTCAGGATCGGGAAGGACCTCTCCGAGCCGTTCGATACCAAACGAGGTTTCAGACAAGGCGACTCCCTATCGTGCCATTTCTTCAACCTGCTTCTGGAGAAAATAGTTCGAGCTGTAGAACTAAACAGAGAAGGTACCATCTTCTATAAGAGTGTACAGCTGCTGGCGTATGCCGACGATATTGATATCATCGGCCTCAACACGCGCCGGCACACCTTTGAAGTTGTAGATAATTTCGTCTATTTAGCAACCAGCATTAACACCACCAATAATGTCAGCCTGGAAATCCAACGCAGGATTGCCCTTGCCAACAGGTGCCATATCGGACTGAGTAGGCAATTGAAAAGTAAAGTCCTCTCTCGACAAACAAAAACCAAACTCTATAAGTCACTCATAATTCCCGTCCTACTATATGGTGCAGAGTCTTGGACGATGTCAACAACGGATGAGTCGACGTTGCGAGTTTTCGAGAGAAAAGTTCTGCGAAAGATTTATGGTCCTTTGCGCGTCGGCCACGGCGAATATCGCATTCGATGGAACGATGAGCTGTACGAGATATACGACGACATCGACATAGTTCAGCGAATTAAAAGACAGCGGCTACGCTGGCTAGGTCATGTTGTCCGGATGGACGAAAACACTCCAGCTCTGAAAGTATTCGACGCAGTACCCGCCGGGGGAAGCAGAGGAAGAGGAAGACCTCCACTCCGCTGGAAGGACCAAGTGGAGAAGGACCTGGCTTCGCTTGGAATATCCAATTGGCGCCACGCAGCGAAAAGAAGAAACGACTGGCGCGCTGTTGTTAACTCGGCTATAATCGCGTAAGCGGTGTCTACGCCAATTAAGAAGTAGAATTATTTTTTGTAATTGCTTGCAATTTTTTTTCCGCTACTTCTAACATTTCCTGTTTTATGGAATCCTTAGCAGCTATCAAATTCTCCACAGCTATGTTGTGCCATCCAATTTCTTCCACTTCCCCTTTTTTCAAATCGTTTTGCTTTTCCAATGTTCTGCCTAGTTGACGCATACCTGCCGAGAGATCGTCCAATTTATCGAGAACTTTTTCCTGAAATTCTTTTTAAATTGTAAGTTGTTCTTTTATTAAATCGGCTGTGTATGTATCCGGTGACCTAGGAGTAGGTCTAGGCAGTGCTGGACTGCAGGTCACTGATGGCATTGATACGTCGGCTGACGTTGGTTAGCCCAGGCTCACTGTATTTTTAATTTCAGTTGTACTCGTCTCTAACGTCGTTAGTTTTATCACCACTTCTTCCCATTCGCTGAAATGGTGCTGCCTATTTCTGCCGCTACCAGTAGCTGACTGCTCATTATTACTTTCGACGAATTTTATTTTTATGTAGGCCTTCCAGTCAAGCCATACCTAATAAAAAATAAGTCAAACAAGCTTTAAACTTTATTATATTACCTTCTTCCAGCTGGAAATATCCTTGATAGGCGGACCAACACTGTTGAGTTCTTAGGCCATATTGTTCCAAAAAGCTGCCACTTCTTCTTTAGGGCACTTGGTAAAACCCTGCGCCATTTCAGGTTTTTGCTATAACAGCTCAACCATTAGTGCATATTGCTGCTTGGTGGTAATTATTTTGGACCTGCGGAAATCGCATTAAAGATTATGGCTGATTTCGTAAACGCAATATGCAAAGCATACATGCATTGCATACTATTCGTAAACGCCACTGCAATAATTTAGACAAAGTATTGAATTCATAAATGAACGACAACCCTATTTCATGCGCATGATTTGTCAAAATGTGCGTGACTTTTGTTTTACATGCATTGCAGTCAAAAGAAACGGCAAGAGTTGAAATGGATGGTTCGCCAATGAAGTAAGTAATTTTTATTGAAATATATATTTTTATTAGAATTTAATTGTTATTTCACGTAATTTTTCTTTGTAGTAATAAAAAGTGGACGCATGAGGCTAAAAAATTGCTCATGTCAATAAGACTTCGCCATGAAAGTGACTTCACCGCCAAAATAAAAAAACGCAGCACAATTTGGCAAACAATTCGACGGGAAATTCAAGAAGTGGACAACACGTTTTCCCCTTCAGTGGATGAGATAACGCGCTGCTTCACCAATATGTTGGGGACGTATAGAAGAATAAAAATGAGATGGATGATGTTTATGGCACACGTTGCAGTATATCTGTACCTAATAACATGCTCGATTATTCTTTGGAACAACTAACTTATGATTTATCATCAAATGATACCCATCGCCTTCACCTTCTGCACATCATCAGAGTTCACCCAAGTAGTTGGAACTGCCCAAAAACGGAAGAGAAATGAAGTCATTGAGTTCTTGGCCTCCGAATCGGAAAAACAAGCAAAATTGTTAGAGGCACTGGTGGAGAGTGAGAAGGAAAAAGTAAACATTGAAAAGGAAAAAGTGCATGAACTAAGATATACACCTGTGACCAAGCGTAACTTACCATTAAGTTATTACAAGAATTAATAATAATGAAATCAAAGACTTGTGTGCAAATAAAAAAAGTTTTCTCAATTTAATTTTACAAATGGGCCAGATTAAAGTCACAGTTAACCAAATATATTCGAGCCATCTATATATTCCCCGTATTCTATTAAATCCATAAAAAAGTTACCCAAAGAACGAAAAAATTGAAAATAGTGAAAAAAATCAAGTGGTAAGTTACGCTTGGCCGCAGGTGTATACGAAATTTATATGAGAAAATATTAGAACGTAATCTTAATACCTAATTTTTTAATGACTTAATTTAAGTTTTTTTTTAAATATGCAATAAATTTTTAAGTTTAACAAATGTACAAGCGTTTTGACAATGAATGTGATTTTAATTTTAATAAAACGAATCTATGCAATAAAGCAATAATAAATAGCTGTGTCTTAGTAAGGCTAATGTTCGATTGGGGGTGGGAGTGGCAGTGGAATTGAGTTATAAAATTCATAAGAAATAAAAAATTTTCCCAAAAATAATCAAACTTTAACTGTTAATATCTTTTAAACGTTTGGGTTTACGAAAAAATCATTTTAGACCTTTTTTGTAGAGCATTCAATTTCCTACAAAATCTAAGGAACAAGATATTTTTTCAAGTCGTTGGAAGCGAGATATAAATTTTTCTATCTGATAATAAGAAAAAATAAAAAATTGTAAGTAGGAGGACCTTCCCGTTACGATTAAAACTCATGTTTGGAGAGGCTTTCTTAGAGGTGTCTAGGAACCTATTTTTCCGAGTACCAAACGAAAAAAAAATTTTTTTTTTTTTGAATCACTTTAATGTACATACATATATACATATATTAATACATACTTCTACATATACGTACGAATTCAAAGTGAATAAGGGATTTTGGGATTTTGCGGTAGTCCTTTATTTTGAAATAAAGGTGAAAAAATTATTAATTGCAAAATTAAATTATCTCGTTTTTCGCAATTTTTTTCGATCCGCGTTGCAATTATCGGTTGTTTTTTTCACAATTTTTGTCGATTTTCGTTCGGACATTTTCCCACTAAATTACTTCTTGTGCTATTGCTCATTTTGCGCATTTATTGGTTTGGCTTTTGTATACTTGGGAATCGATATTATCTTTTTTTTCGTTTTCGTAACCGATTCCAAATATATTTGTTGCCAGCCCTTATTGCTATTGGTTTGGCTTTCGTATATTTGGGAATCGACATTTATTTTTTCGTTTTCATTATCGATTCTTGATATATCTGTTGCCAACCGTTATAGTCTTTTTTCGGAAATTTAATTTAAATAAGCAAAAATGAGCAAGCCAAAGCCAACTATCGCCAACCTCTCTCCAAGTAAGGAGTTGATCGACTTAAAGTCGTTAAAGCGTCAAAGGACGGTGGCGAAAAATAGTATTTTGCGAATAAAGACGGGCCTTTTAGAAAAAACTATGTCGTTAGATCCAATTGAATTGGAATGTCGGCTGGACATATTAAATTCACATAGTGAAAAGCTAATGAAATACCAATCTAACATCTAATCTAATTGATGAAGACGACATGGCCCGAGGGGAGTTAGAGGACATAATTGTTGAAACGAAATCAATAATTAAAAATATTTTAGCCAAAAATAGAACGTCAATTGCCGAAACATCTTTCGTAGCTTCTCACAGCTCAAAACTCCCTAAAATGAATTTGCCGAAATTCAAGGGAGAATATTCAGAGTTTAAAAATTTTATGAGTTTGTTTGAGAGCTTGGTTCATAATGATCCAAACCATTTGGTAAATTGTCTATCTGGAGAGGCTTTGGGAACAGTTAAAGCGTTTCAGATGTCGGATGAAAATTATCCGAAAGCGTTGGCAAGTCTCAAAAAAGTTTATGATAATAAATGTTTGATATTTTTCAATACAATATCTAAACTTTTTGAGCTGCCAACAATCCCAAAGCCTTCTGCGCCTTCCCTGCGTTCAATGATTGACGAAGTGTCAGCGGTATATGATTACACATACACATTGTAATGGCAAAGGTTGACCGATCCAAATGGGAAGAAGCGCTGGACTATGACAAACTGCCACTGTGGAAGGACTGTGGAGCCCATACCAACAAGCAGGGCGAGTCATGGGAAACAACAACATATGGACAGGACCAAATCGGCGCTAGTGGCAGCAAATACGAGGCAGTCTCTTTGTCAGCAGTGCAAATCTAAGGACCACTATTTGACTGCCTGCCTTTCAAGGCTCTTCCGGTGCAACAGAGGTTCGAGTTAGTCAAATCGGTACCCTTGTGCATAAATTGCTTGCGTAAGGGACATACCGTTTCCAAATGCAGAGTGGATCGATGTCGTGTATGCAATCGATCGCATCACACACTGTTGCACCAATACCCAGTCTCTTTCCCCGCTGCACCTCTTCCGCAACCATCTACCACACATGCCATGCATACTGCGAGTATGCCGGATCGGGTAATGTTGGCAACAGCAGTAATTTTAGTGAGGACCAGCTGTGGAGATTACCTGCCTGCGAGAGCTTTGCTCGACTCAGGCTCCCAGGTCAACTTTATGACGGAGGACTTGGCACAGAAGTTGCGGATTCGACGTCAGCAGAAAACATTAAACGTAATAGGGATCGGCAATTCCAATACGAAAGTGGGGGCAAAATTAAGCGCGTTTGTTAAGTCGCGGGTAAACAATTACGAATTTTCGGCGGAATTCTGGATAATGCGACCATAATATCAATATTAATGGCTGGAAAATTCCGCACAATATTGAATTGGCGGATCCAGAATTCCACAAATGTAAAAAAGTTGACAGCTTATTGGGTGCAGAAATATTTTTCGATCTTCTAGCTGTCGGCCAAATTAAAAATGGTTCTAATCAACCAACATTACAGAAAACCCTTTTAGGGTGGGTTGTATCTGGCAAATACGTCAGCAATCTAAGTTCTCCTCCCAAATTACATAGCACATTATGCCAAACTGAAGAAGACTTAACGTCAATAGATTCAGTAGTCCAAAAATTTTGGGCTCTAGAAGAACTATCTTCAGAATCAAATAGCATCAAATTCACACCAGAGCAACAAGAGTGTGAAATTTTTTTCGTAAATACAACTCAAGGATTACCTTCAGGACGGCTTCAAGTAAGATTGCCTTTTAAAGCTGACCGTAAGTTACTCGGTCACTCCTATGAAACCGCAGTTCGGCGATTTTAGGCTCTGGAGAGAAGGACATTAAAAGATCCAGAACTTCGCAAAATGTATCTGGACTTTATGAATGAATATAGAGCATTGGGTCACATGAGCCCAACGAACAATAAGATCCCGAGTGAGCCACACTACTTCATTCCGCATCGATGCGTTTTAAGGCCCGAGAGCACAACAACCAAATTACGTGTTGTATTTGATGCCTCGAGTCGATCTTCAACTCAAATAGAGTTGAATGAACTTTTGATGGTAGGTCCAACCATCCAAGAAGAGTTATACTCAACTCTTCTTCGTTTTCGCTTACATAAGTATGCACTAACAGCGGACATTACTAAAATGTACCGTCAAATCATTATGCATGAAGAAGACAGAAATTGTCAGCTTATTGTTTGGAGAGAGCATCCTTCTGAGCAAAATCAAATTTTTCGACTTAACACCGTAACACGGTGTTTGCAAATGCTCAGTGATGCCAATACAATGAAATATCCACTCGGTTCATTGGCCATCAAAAGAGACTTTTATGTTGATGATTTATTAACAGGGTCCGAAAATTTTGAGTCTCTAGATCTTTTGAGAAGTGAGGTAATTCAAATATTAAACTCGGCCGGATTCACCTTAACAAAATGGTTTTCGAACCACCCTAAATTTTTCGACAGTGATTGCACTGAAAAGTCATTAAGCTTCTATGACAAAAGTTCCACTAAAACGTTAGAAATCCATTGGCTGCCGAAAGAGGATTTGTTTCGATTTGTTTTAGATGACAATTTTAATTGGATTACTAGCCCCACTAGTTACCAAAGCAAAAATCTTATTGCTAGAGCTTTGGATCCAAAAACTAGATTGGGATGAGTCGATTCCATTGCGCCTTGACACTAGATGGCAGAACTTTAAAGCCAACCTAATGCAACTCTCATCGATAAGCATTCCTCGTTAGGTAAACGTTGAGTCGAGTGCCATCTGCCAAATACATGGCTTCTCCGACGCCTCAATAAGAGCGTACGGATGCTGCATATACATACGAAGCCAATCTGCTAGTGGTATTAGATGCATGCTGCTTACTGCAAAGTCTAGAGTGGCTCCACTGAAGACCAAATCTCTTCCGCGTCTAGAGCTCTCGGCAGCACATCTTCTTTCGAAATTATGGTCAAGAGTAGCGCCTATTTTGAGTCGACATTTCGAAAATATTACATTTTGGGCAGACTCTGAAATCGTTTTACATTGGATTAAAACACATCCATCTTCACTACAAACCTTCTTCGTAAACAGAGTGTCCGAAATCCAAGAGTTGACTGACAAAGTACATTGGCGAAATGTGCCATCGAAACAAAATCCTGCGGATCAAGTGTCTCGGGGTTGTAATGCGGACGAATTGAATTCAATATGGTTTGGCGGTCCACAGTTGGGTATTATTATTAGAAGACCCTGCATTATGGCCAATTAATAACCACTTCCAGCTCTCACCAGAAGACGAAGCATTAGAGAAAAGAAAACTACATTTACATTAATTTCGACTGCTGCGAAAAATTCAATATTGGACCTCATTGAAAAATTCTCTTCTCATAAAAAATTGCTTCATGTGGTCGCATATATATTACGATGGATCAGGCGACCACCAAAATCCTCCAGGGGCCAAGATCTGACTTCAGAAGAAATAAACTTGAGATTTCTAAAAATTGCACAGGTGGTCCAACATTCAGAATTTTCGGATGTTATTCAAAAATTGCATAAAGGCACCACTCTACCCGCAAACTTGCAAAAACTCAATCCGTTTTTGCATGAGTACTCGGATATGTCGTCGTCGTTCAAATTAATCCGAGTAGGTGGGCGCCTATTAAATGCACCTCTCCCATACGATGCCAAATTTCCGCTTTTATTAAATAAAAGTTCGCACTTCGTTATAACGTATTTACGGTTCCTGCATATTCGAAATCATCACGCTGGGGCTCAAGCGTTGGTTGCGCTTCTTCGAGAACGCATATGGCTAATTAATGCCCGAGAAGCTTGCAGTAGAACCGTAAGAAACTGTGTACATTATTTTCATTACAAGCCGAAGTTGCAAAACCAAATAATGGGAAATTTGCCAGTCGAAAGACTTCGAGCACTACGGCCCTTTCTTATATGTGGCGTAGATTTTTGTGGTCCGATATACACAACTCTAAAAATACGCGGTCGACCACCCGTAAAAACATATATTGCAGTTTTCATTTGCTTTACGTCCAAAGCAGTACATTTAGAATTAGTTTCAGACCTATCTTCTAATTCATTTATTCTCGCCCTAAAAAGGTTCATTGGACGCCGAGGAATGCCCACGAAGATATTCAGCGACAATGTCACCAATTTCGTCGGCGCCGACCGCAAGCTGCGCGAATTGAAGGAGGCGTTTCTAGCAATGGGTCCAGACCTGAAGAGATTCGCAGCAGACGAAGGGTGCAGCTTCATCTTTATACCACCGCGGGCGCCGCACTTCGGCGGGTTATGGGAAGCCGCGGTGAAGTCCGCCAAGCATCACGTCGTTCGCGTAATCGGCAACGCGCTACTGACCGCAGAGGAATTGTCAACCCTACTGGCAGAAGTGGAGGCCATCCTCAATTCTCGGCCCCTAACACCGTTGAGCCAGGACCCCAACGACGGCGAGGCACTAACCCCAGCGCATCTGCTGATAGGGTGCTCCCTGCGAGCATTACCTCCAGAGCAAATGCCAGTGGACCCAGTTCGTTGTTGCGAGAGATGGCAACTTGTTTGCTGTCTCAAGCAACAGTTCTGGCGACAATGGTCCAAAGTATACCTGACGGGACTTCAGGAACGCAACAAGTGGCTGCACCCCACTCGCAATCTACAGCTCGCAATCTGCAGCTCAACGACCTCGTCCTCGTCCACGAGGACAACGTGCCGCCACAGCAGTGGGTACTCGGACGGCAAGGTGCGAGTCGCAGACGTGGCGACTAAGGCGGGCACAATTAAGCGTCCCATCCACAAGCTGGCCTTACTTCCAATGGAGGTTGAAGGAAATTGATCCTGTCAAGATGTCCGGTGTTGCGTCAAGCGACATATCTACAAATTTAAAAATAATAAATGAATTGTAAAATATTGAATTATAAAAATTATAAACTATTGAATTGTTAAAAATTAAATTAAGAAAATCTATTATAAAATACTTACTTTGATAAGGCATTCGTAATACCAATCTATTATTTATCTTAATACTTACCATAATCTGTTACAATATTGAACGAAAAGATGAAGACGATTATACTTACCCCTTATTAATACATTTTTATGTTACCACTAGTTTAAGCCGTTAGTTTTAAGTTTTAGGCTTAGCAATTAGATTAAGAAATAAAGAACTGGCATTGTATTCGAACCGTTGAATCAACACGCACGCTTTTACGTTACCGGAACAATTTATAAGTATTTTTCGCGACAGGTAATTGGGGTGATTTAAACTTGCGCATCCCTAACTATTTACCGTGTTTCAAAAACGCTTGAAACTTTTCACCTACCCAATCCAGTCAACTGTCAAAGTTCGCTAGAAGAGCGGTTCTCACATTTCCAGTGATCTCCGGGGATCTCTTTATCTCTGATACTGACATTGACAAATTAAAGAGCGGAAGTTTACTTCATATCGGAATTGCACAGTTGTGTGAACAAAAACTGGTAAACATAATTTGCAGGTTTTAGAGTTTCGCATTAATATTGGTTTTTATTTACCTTTGCATGGTGGAAAATTCTAATCACTGTTAGGAAAACAACAATAAAAACTAAAAACAATTTTATTTCAAAAGAAAACAGCAACAACACCTTATGGTTGTTCCCATTTAGTTCACACCACTGTACTTGTGATAGAACTGTTAATGGTGGTGATGCCAGTTGTAAAAATTAATTTTAGCTACAATTGCGAAAACTTTTCTCAAGTTGTGGGCTTTTGTACGTACATATGCAAAGCAGTTTTATATATCTGCATATATAAATAAGAAAAGATACTTGTGACCAAAATATATATTTTGTTTAAACATATTGCAATTCCATTTAATGAAAATGCTTATATAAATATATAATTTGTGATATTTTCAGTTTAGTTGTTTTATCAAAATATTCAAAGAATTGAGGTTCTTTTCTCTTATTGTTTTGTTAAATTTAAAAAATAAACATATTTTCAAATATATAAAAAATCATTAAATAAAAATATATTTGCGCGGTATGGCATTATTGATTGAGAGTGGATACAAACGCTAATGGCAGAAACATTGACTCCGCTTCTCCTTTCGCTACGAGCGGCAAGCGTTTAGTTCTCGTATTCATTCGAACAATGTTGTCATTACTCAATACGCATATGTAGTTTTATACACATCTAACTTTTCAATTATAATTTTTCATAATATGAAATATCAAAACTGAAACAAACTATTAAAAATAGTTTTTATATTTTTAAATAATAGCATTCGACTCTGATTTTGAGTTAGTTTAAGAAAATTTCGAACATATTGAAGACATTTTTTATAATTACTACATTATATCGAGATTGGCAACCCTGCGTTGTGAGAGAGCAATCTGCTGACGCGTTTCTACGGGGAAATCCCCAAATCGTTAGAAATTCTATGGTAAGCGGGCGGTAGAAGCGGTGTTGGCTTATCATTGAAGTTGCGCTCTCATAAGATTCATTTGGGCATATGTGCTTGAAGAAACAATGGTTCATAAGCTGAAATTATTATTAAAATTACTTTTTTATTAGGAAGTTTAAAGAAATAACCTGGTTTGAAACTTTTTGATTCGAAAAATATTTCTATGTTTGGAAGTACCTACACTTGTGAATAATTTTTTTCAAGAATGAAATTAAACAAACATAAAATAAGAAGTAGGTTATCTGATTTAAATTTTGGTACAATAATGCGTGTAGCTACAGCAAATGAGATTAAATCAAACATAGAATTTATTATTTAAAATAAACTAAATTAAATGCTGTTATAAAGGCATATTTAAAAAAATGATTACTAAAATAAAATATTTATTATACTTTTTGTTATTTGTCTTACATTTTATAAATTTATAGTAATTACAAAGAAACTTAAAATTGTTAGGTAATTTTACAGTTATTACCTACAGTTCAACTTCCCATATATGCGCGCACTCTCATTTGTATACATGGTGTAGTAATATACATTGCTCTCATTTGTACATATGGAGTGGTAAAATACGTTGCTCTCACTTCCCTCTTCATGTTTGCCCGAGATGATCCCCTCATCAAGCCCTCAAAATGTGCACTCGTGCCCGAACGGGCACAATGCCACTGAGGGCTAATATGTTTAAAAACATCTCTGAATAATGAAATGTAATAGATCGCCAAGCTATATTACACAGGCCACTCAATTTGCTTCTTTGAATTTATCAACTGATTCTAGTTAATTTGGGTATTCAGCGCACTCAAATCTGTAATCAGTTGTCTCTATCAGCTCTAGTTTTCATGATATATGTATGTAGCTTTTTTATACCCTCCACTTAATTTATGACCTGAAAAAAAATGTTGCAAAAAAAATTGTGCATTAAAAATTTATCAACTGATTCTAGTTAATTAATGCATTAAAAATTTATCAACTGATTCTAGTTAATTTGGGCGTGCTGAATTCAAATCTGTCATCAGTTTGTCTCTATCAGCTCTAGTTTTCATGATATAGCTTTTTTATTTTTTTTTGATTACAGATTTGAATTTAGTGCGCCCAAATTAACTAGAATCAGTTGATAAATTCAAGAAGCAAACATTTTTTTTTTTAATTTTGTAGGGCTGTGTTATTATTATTATGGAATATATGGGCGATACGCAGTCTTTACGTAGTCTATATGTAGCATATACATTAGGGTGATTCAAAAAAAAATTTTTATTTTTTTTCAATTGGTACTCGCAAAAATAGGTTCTTAGACACCTCTAAAAAAGCCTCTCCAAATATGAGTTTTTAATTGTAACGGGAAGGTCCTCCGCCTAACGGTTTTCTATTTTTTCTTATTATCAGATAGAAAAATTTATATCTCGCTTCCAACTACTTGAAAAAATATTTTGTTAATTAGGTTTTGTAGGAAATTGAATGCTCTAAAATATGGTCTCTTATGATTTTTTCGTAAACCCAACCGTTTAAAAGATATTAACGGTTGAAATTTGACTATTTTTGGAAAAATTCTTTTTTTCTTATTAATTTTATAACTCAATGAAAAAAAATTATTATGAATGATGATACACATAGTTTTGTAGGAAATTTACTGCTCTATAAAAATGGTCTACTACGATATTTCGATTAAGTTAAGCGTTTACGAGATATTCATCGTCAAACATCAATGCATATTAGGGTGATTCAAAAAAAAATTTTTTTTTTTTTCGTTTGGTACCCTGAAAAATGGGTTCCTAGACACCTCTAAGAAAGCCTCTCCAAAAATCTATTCATAATAATGCTGTGGTTAATATGTTCAAAACAGCATTGGAACGAATGCCATCGGATACGCTCAAATTTGTCATAAGAGCGGATTGAACCCCAACAGGTGAACATGTGCGAAGATTCAATGCACCAACCGTTAATGATGTTGCTGCAATTATTGTTGGCGATCCAACTAAATCGCGAGACATTGTCGTTAAGTGAAGAAGCAATATCATGCATTGTGTAAACGAGACACATCGTTTGTACGATGTGTTACAATATCCAATCATTTATTGGCAAGGGCAGGACGGATACGACATCACGTTGAAGATGGTCGATCCAATTACAGGTACAATATTCACACTCTTATTATTGCTATTATTGGTTTCCATTAATAATTCATTTAATTTTGCATTTTCAGGCGTATCAACGAATAAAAATCTAAGCGCAATGAATTACTATGCATATTGTATGATGGTGTGAAAAAATGCTTGTAACTGTTCAATAATTCGTCTCTTTAACTGTTGTGTTCCCTGTATATTGCACCGCAGATTCAGCTGATCCACCATCGACGAAATGAAATATATTTGCAGAAATTGATGCGGTTCATCTGGTCTTGGCACCATTGAACCATGCAAATGATATATTTGTCCTTGTATCTGTAATTGCAAACAATCATTTGTTGAAGAATACGGTGTAACTTCTGATCGTGTGATGGTGTAGTGTTTAGTGTATATGTAGTTGTTATGTGTTGCAATTCATTTTGTTGGTGTGAGTGATCGCTAACCTTGCAAGTGCGCATGAATCCGTCTTCTCGAATGATTTAGCTCCAAAGGAAGTCATGTGAAAGCAGTTATTGTATTCAAGGATGTGTTGAAGAAAATGGCTAGAATCGTAATCACTTCCATCAAACAATGGTTTCAGTGGCTGTGGTGGTGTAAGTAATGGATCCGGATGGTTTGACTTTTCCACTTGCGCAGAACAATTCAGCCGTTTCTCTTATGAACTTCAACGCATTGCAATATCGGCATGGAGTCGTCTTTTGTCCAATATCTAAATTTTCATCATCACTGTAGTTTGCATTGGGATCATATTGGAATGCCAAGCGATTGTATGATGCCAAGGATCTTCGTGTCCTCACGCGTTGTCTCAATCGGGCATTTTCTCTTGTTGAATTTTGTCTTTCTTCGCTTAAGTTCTGAGAATAAACTTGTTGCTGGCTTGCATGTCTTGTGCGGCGGCCGATGTTCGCACTTCGTCCTTTAGGCATTTTGGACTACGGACAGATTGGTGAATTTAACCTCAAATGCACGATCCACATAATTTACACAGTTCAACTTACCTCCTTAATGAGAAATGTCTGCTAGTGATAGGAAACGAATAACTTATTTTTTATTTTTTTTCACAATTTCACAGTGAACACAATACCGGTTTGTCACATGATTTTAACTGAGCAGAGAACAATGAGTAGCTGGTAAACAATGTATCACACACCGGCGCCATCTTCTTAAAGTATTTGCTTGTAGTACATGCTATTTATCAGAGATGGCGCTGAATGTAAAAAAAGACTTTCCCGCTTTTATGTTGAAATTTGTCCTGAATTTTCTTTGCTATAAACCTCACAGAGCTCGAGACCTTTCCAACGAATGCAAAACCGAGGAAATCGGTTCATTCGTTCTGGAGTTATAGCGTCAGGAAGGAAAACCCTACTTATTTTTATAAATTAGATTAATCCAGATGTCGCATCAACTAGGACTTTTCCATTTCCAACAGCTTACAATTGTTTTGAAAATTGTGCAGAACTTGGAACATTTTGATGTTGAACTCTCATATTAGTGGTTAGCGATAATGTTTTTACGTTATTCCACAAAGGTGATTCCTTCAGGCAAGCATTCAATTCATCTGTACACGTTCCACGGGGACTTACTGGCAACGTCTGCCTGAAATCATCTGCCAACAATATCATCAAGCCGCCAAAGATGTTATTTCGCCGAAGATCCTTCAGTGTGAAGTTAAGTGCTTCAAGTGATTTCTTATGTGCCATTGTGCACTCAGCCCAAACAATGAGCTTGCATTGCATCAACAATTTTCCCATTGCACTGGATCGGGAAATATTGCATGTTGGAGTATCAATTGTGTTTAAATTGAGTAGCAGCTTAAGCGCAGAATGTGCAGTATGACCTGTTCTTCCAGGTGCATCCAGGAAGAATAGACCACCGTTTATAATTGTCCACCGCTTGCATTAATGTATCGTATACTTGTTTTTGCTGTTTATTCAGCAACGCCATATTATTTTGAACGAATTCTTGCAAAGTATCAACATTGTATTGCAGCTCTAGATTTAATTCTTGCATCGTGCATAGATCGATTTGGCGCAATCATTGCTACTTCAATCAGTAGCTTGTTTGCAATAGTCAAGCATTGATCCTCAATCAGAATCAATCCTTCATTGTAGATTTCATCGGTTACTTGGATGTCAGGATTATTCGTTTGAATGCGCAAGCGATGCAAGATATCTTCACATATGTCGTCTTTGTATTTGTTCCATAACTGAATTGGCTGTGAAGGAAAACATGTGGTGATGATAATTGCGAACAGCGTTCCTGTTTGGTACGCATTTGATGAAACAACTGAATCCGAAAGTGTTAAATCCCAATGAGAATCGTTCTTCAGCAAACCTAATATTTGACATGCTTCTCGATATGTTTGGCATTGGTGGCCATTCACAGTTTTCAAATGCGCAAATGATTTTGGTCCACGTACATTTCACAGTGAACACAATACATGAAATTAACCGAGCAGAGAACAGTGAGTAGCTGGTAAACAATGTATCACGCACCGGCGCCATCTTCTTAAAATATTTGCTTGTAGTACATGCTATGTATCTAGAGCGTCCTCTTTGTAGCTTCGAAATTAATTTCAATCTGTCATTGATCACTTTGTGTGAAACACACGTAAAGTTTTCAGTGAATAATTTTTCTTTTTAAAGTTGGAATAAAAAAGCAAGCGACTGAAATTGAACGATTCAAATAATTTACAAATCAAAATATTGAAAAACAAAACAAACAAAAATTGAAAAAAATTTGTATGGAAAAAAGTTGCTTTTTGGAATTATCAAATTTTCCGACCTTTCCCCATAAAAAGTACAAGGTATTTTTATTTCTAAACCTTCGCCGATCCACAACGAACAACCTCTGAAAATTTCATCAAGATTGGTGCAGCCGTTCTCTTAGCGTTACTAACAAACAAATATTCTGTATGTAAAAAAAGATTTTCCCGCTTTTATGTTGAAAATTTTCCTGAATTTTCTGCGCTATAAACCTCACGGAGTCCGAGACCTTTTCAACGAATGCAAAACCGTTGAAATCGGTTCACTTGTTCTGGAGTTATAGCGTCAGGAAGGAAAACCCTACTTATTTTTATATACTACTAGCGTTACCCGGCGCTTTTTCGTGGCTCCAACTCTCGAATGCAACGTACAGTTGACCGTGAGAAAAGCAAGCTTCCTCTAAATTAACTCCACACACCTGGAGCGTTTGCCCTTGAGCTTTGTTGACGGTCATAGCAAAAGATAGCCGAACAGGAAATTGAAGACGTTTAAATTCGAATGGCATGTCCGTTGGTATTAATGGGATGCGCGGTATTAGTACAATTTCACCTTTTGCTTTGCCAGTGAGAATTGTTGCTTGAATTAAATTTGGCATCAATTTCTTCACTGAAAGTCTCGTCCCATTACAAAGTTTCGGTGCATTAAGATTTCGAAGAAGTATAATCGATGAACCAACTTTCAAATTCAAATTATGCGGTGGCATGCCTGGTGGTTCCAAAGAATTTGTTAAAAATTCAACCGGATAATTGACTGCGTCTTCATCATTCATAGCAGTATCAAAGGATTTATACGTTTCCGAATTACCTGACAATTTTTCCTGGATGTGGAAATTGATTTCATTGACATTGACATTTTTTGGTGCTAAAATTGCACGTTCTCATAACCAATCATGGTTATTATAATTTTGAGCAATATTTGGAAAAACGCGATCAATGAGTTCTTCTTTTGATGATACAATTATTGAAAAATTATTCGGTAACGTGATAAACCCATTTTGATCACTTGCCATTTACATATTGTGGAGTATACGTTTGTACGAACGCACGCAATTCATTACGATCGAATTGCAGTTCGCGTTGCAATTCTCGTTCAAATAAATCATGCATTGGACGATTTGGTGGAGTCAATCCTAATTGCCCTAATGCCTTATTTGCAATCGTAAGGCACAAATCTTCGATCATTATCAAGGCTTCATTATACATTTCCAATGTCAGCAGCAATGCAGGATCATTGGAACGATGTCGAAGTCGAATCAAAATGTCTTCAGCCATGAAATCTTTGTATTTATTCCACAATTCCAGTGGATTTGATGGAAAACATGTTGATATTATGATCACAAATAACATACGAGTTTGAATTGGTGGAGAAACAATTGATGCATCACGAAGCGTAGCATCCCAATGCGTATCATCTTCCAGCAAATGCAAGTGTTGACATGCTTCACGGTATGTTGCGCACAATTGACCAGTAACAGTTCGTAAATGTTGGAATGATTGAGGTCCATGTACGTTCACCAACAAAATTCGCAAGTAAAAACATTCAACATTAGCTGGACTAACTGTAAAAATGCGTCCCAAAGCATCTGTTCGAAAAATACCTGGATAACCATCAACAGGTGTGCCTTGTTTGCGATGTTGAAATTTTTTTGTTGATGCATTCCATGTGAAATAGTGAGACACTTCCGAATATAGCAAAGTCCTGGAAAATTCATCAGTTTCACATAACTGGAAATAAGCTGTCAGTGTAGTTACTGGTGGCTCTACTACTCTTTGTTCGGCTTTTGCAGCAGTGTAGTAAACACGTTGGTCGTTTTCAAGATGAACTGCCAAATGTACAACAACCGGATGTCTGTCATGAATTGGAAACGATAAAATACGCCATACAGCTTCATTCGTACTAATATAGCGCCCCATTTGGTACTGCAAAATTTCGTCATGATTATTCTCAGGAGCCACTCCAAAAACAGCCATATTGCTGCCCTTATTCACATACTTGCAAATATATTTGATTGATTTTACAGAATTGCAATATTCTACATTGTTGTGAGCGTTGAACATTTTTGACAGCATCGGTGAGTACGGAACTATCCACCGGTTATCGATTTCAACATCTTGATTTTTAATTTTAATTACAGTTGATTTACCGTTGTCTTCAGTTGATCGTCGACGATACTGTGATACTGATATCCATCATCTCCTGTAATTGTTTCAGCAATCAATTGCTTTGGAAAACGTTTCGAACATTTACCATCAATCATACAAAGTAGATTTCGATTAATATCACCACAGAGACCGTGAATCATATTTTTCGTGACAACTTCGAATAATCCTGGCGATGGTTTGATCTGGAATTTCGGCCGATATGACGGTATCAATCATATCATGGGTTATTTTGTTTACGCACCAAATCAAAATATGTGCCTGAGGTAAGCCTCTTTTTTGCCACTCTATGGTATACATAAAGCACCGCACTTCTCCAAATACACGGAGTTTGACAATCAGATCCATTAATTTTTTCAATTTTTGTTGGAATACACGGGCAGTTATGTCATGCCGATCTTTTGGCACCTGACCATCAAGTAAACAATCAGACACATCGACCCACTTCGGGTTGCACGTAAATGTTATGAATAGATCCGGTCGTCCATAATTTCGTACATGTTCATGCATATGACGTGGGCTACCAACATATGATTATGGTAAAATTGTTAAACGGCCGATATCATTCACATTTACATCATTGATTATTGCGTTACGCAAATATATGTATTCCTCTGATCTTAATCGGGCTTGATTGTAACGGATGAAATTTAATCGCTCACTTTCAATTTTGGCGTACATATCGATGATATATTGATGCGAAAGTTGATTGCATCGCAAAATAAAATTTGTTTCTGAGGGCGAATCATCAATCGGTACGAATAAAAATTCATCGCACTGACTTTTTCTGTTGATTCTTGACCTGTATTGCAAAAATTAATTAGCGAATGAAAATGATTTATAAATCATATTTAGCACATTCGCGTAAATTGCGGGAATTCCCGTCATTCATGTTTCCTTCAATAAAACAATTGCGGGAATTCCCGCGCTATTTGAATAGCTATTGATAGGCTTTTCTATCGTCAAAAATGGTTCACTTCTTATCACTTCACATTTTTAGTGTTGGTAAAGTCGTGAACTACCATCCCTAACAGGCCAACCGCAATTCAAACAAATTTAATTTGGGGAATCCCCATTCAAGGTTAACGTGCCAGTCATTTGGGGTTTGTTGAGGGGAAGTTTCAATAAAACGAAATGCGGGAAATCCCGACAAAAGTGCATAGGAAATTCATGTGGTAATGGCGGGAATTCCCTAATTTGTTCAGACTATTTAAAAAAATTAACCTGTAGAAAAAAAGCGGGAATTCCCGCTCTTCAATTTTGTATGGAAAAATTAAGTGATTATCTGGCAGCCACCCGCTAAATTCAAATGAACGCGAACGTGTTAAACAAAATAAAATGTATATGTACCAGTTGTTGGATTTATCATTGGTATGTTGATGTGATAGCCATCGTCCCCTCTCCAAAACAAAATGGGGTATTGCAATGCATCATAACAGCGATGGAGTTCTGAAATACGTTGTAAATTCTCATTTCTACGATACAAAACAATGTCTCGTGACTGAAACTGTTCGCCAACCACAACAATGGCTACTTCATCAATCGTTGGTGCATTGAATCGTCTGGTGTGCTCCCCAATTGGTGTTTTATTGGCTTTTATTATGATTTTGTGGCCATCGGAGGGCATCCGTTCGAGTGCCACTTTAAACAATTTCACCAAATCATTGTGTTGATGAAAAAATGTTTGCAATTCATTCACGATTGATCTTCTCGTATTCGTCGAAATTGCACAGCGCTTATTTAATTCACGATTCTCACCATCAATGAAATATATTTGCAAAAATTTATGATCATCATCTGGGAATGGTAGCAAAGACCCAGCCTTATGGTATAATTGACCTTGAATCGGTAACGGTCGAGAAATATATATAGATGATAACGGATCTTAATTTCTAAAAACATCGAACACAGGGACGGCACATAAATTAAAAATGATATTGCTAATTCCACACGAAGAAATCACCTTAAACGTCGGCATAAATCCATCTTTTATGATATTTGTAGCTCCAAAAGATGTCATTTGAAAGCATGAATTGTATTTTTGAATATTTAAGAGGAAATGCTTTGACGTTGGCGAATTACCAAAAACCAATGAATGCAAAGGTTCTGGCGGAAGTTCTAGCACCGGTAATTTGACTTTCCCACCAGCACAACACATGCCAGGCGTTTCGTTTATGAATTTAAATGCTTTGCAATGTATATGTACATTCTATATTCATCTGGCCAATGTAGGCATACATGCTGTAATCAGTGGTGGCATCGTAATTGAAAGCCGCGTGTTCCATTTGACGTATATCATAAATGGACGTACGCCCACGACGGTTTCTTGGTGCTTCACTCTTATCCAAGTGAGTTCTCCGTCTGTGTCGTTGTGTTTCCATTTCATTTCGTCGAACACGATCTTCTTCACTTTGTGATCATCGATTTAACGCTGTAGCATTTGATTGACGTGAACGTCTGCCAATGTTTGGTCGTCTTGAACGTGGCATTCTTTCAGTACAGTGTATGACTAATTGAATGTAAAAGCAATACATTGAAAATTATTTCTAGAAAAATTATACATTTAATTCAAACTTCAATGTGTGTGCGTGGAAATATGAATTCACATACACTCACACTGGACATAACCTCAATTGTGCAAATAAAGAAAACACTCACCGATATCAAATTAAAATTGTGAAAATTAAGTAACGCTTGGCAATTGAACTATATATATAAAAATGAAGCAATTAAAATACAATTAAAAAAGAAACACATGGTTAACACTCACCAAAAGTATGTTTGTTCAAAATGAGAGCAAGATATAAAAGAACTCAAAGCACATAAGAAAACTGTCAACTGAATTCCAAGGACAGCAAATTAATATTCTGTACGCAATGAGAGCACGATGTAAAATTGATAAATCATATTGAAAATACTTGATTTTGGTACAATTATTTATTACAAAAAATGTCAAACTCAGGAACGGCTGCACCGATTCCAAACAATTTCACTTTTATTCTCTTTAGATAGGAACGAACTCTAAAATTTTGTACAATCGATACGGCGGTTCTTGAGTTATAAGATTAGTAAATGTAATATCTTTTTATCATTGATACAAAAGCATATTGGAAATAAGTTAATGCCAGAATTGAAAGTACGACGGATGGCTTGAGCATGGTAAATGTGAATTATCTGTGAATTAAGGACATTAATAAATACACAACAGGTATTTTTAAACTATTAATGTTGTTTACAAATAAGGAATTATTCCAAATTTTCAATTTTTTTATTTTCTTAGCGAAAAATTAAAAAGCATTAAAATTGTAAAATGGATTAATTTTTCACCTGTCTCATTTCTCCAAATGCTTCTAACTTACTTTTGGAACATTTAATGCCAATAGACTCTCTATTTATTTTATCTATCTTCTATATTCTTCTATATAAATAAAAATGAATTGGTGTTCGTTAGTCTGATTAAAAATCGAGAACGGCTGGGCCGATTGAGCTGACTTTGGTTTTAAAATGTTTGTCGTAGTCCAGGGTAGGTCCAAACGGTGAGGAAATAAGGAAAAATTACGAGTAAGATAGAGTAAAACGACAATTCCATTTTCCCATATAAAAGTTGACCACTTACTTGCTGTCAAACATTTGACGGTATTTGTACTCTCAGTTCCACTCGAATTGAAGAACGCATTAAAACAAGACTTTTGAATCGACAACATAATATCAACTTTGCTCATAACATCGTGTATTTAAATTTCAATTTCAAATTTCAAAATATATATACTAGCGTTACCCGGCGCGCTTCTCTACGCAAAAAATTGATTGCTTAAAAGATGATTTCTTAACACAATAATGAAAAAGAAAAGCAATGTTCAATTTAATACAATTGTATACACAACATTTTTTGTTTTATTTTGTGGTGCATAAATAAACAAATTTTTCGTGGCTCCAACTCTCGAATGCAACGTACAGTTGACCGTGAGAAAAGCAAGCTTCCTCTAAATTAACTCCACACACCTGGAGCGTTTGCCCTTGAGCTTTGTTGACGGTCATAGCAAAAGATAGCCGAACAGGAAATTGAAGACGTTTAAATTCGAATGGCATGTCGTTGGTATTAATGGGATGCGCGGTATTAGTACAATTTCACCTTTTGCTTTGCCAGTGAGAATTGTTGCTTGAATTAAATTTGGCATCAATTTCTTCACTGAAAGTCTCGTCCCATTACAAAGTTTCGGTGCATTAAGATTTCGAAGAAGTATAATCGATGAACCAACTTTCAAATTCAAATTATGCGGTGGCATGCCTGGTGGTTCCAAAGAATTTAAAAATTCAACCGGATAATTGACTGCGTCTTCATCATTCATAGCAGTATCAAAGGATTTATACGTTTCCGAATTACCTGACAATTTTTCCTGGATGTGGAAATTGATTTCATTGACATTGACATTTTTTGGTGCTAAAATTGCACGTTCTCATAACCAATCATGGTTATTATAATTTTGAGCAATATTTGGAAAAACGCGATCAATGAGTTCTTCTTTTGATGATACAATTATTGAAAAATTATTCGGTAACGTGATAAACCCATTTTGATCACTTGCCATTTACATATTGTGGAGTATACGTTTGTACGAACGCACGCAATTCATTACGATCGAATTGCAGTTCGCGTTGCAATTCTCGTTCAAATAAATCATGCATTGGACGATTTGGTGGAGTCAATCCTAATTGCCCTAATGCCTTATTTGCAATCGTAAGGCACAAATCTTCGATCATTATCAAGGCTTCATTATACATTTCCAATGTCAGCAGCAATGCAGGATCATTGGAACGATGTCGAAGTCGAATCAAAATGTCTTCAGCCATGAAATCTTTGTATTTATTCCACAATTCCAGTGGATTTGATGGAAAACATGTTGATATTATGATCACAAATAACATACGAGTTTGAATTGGTGGAGAAACAATTGATGCATCACGAAGCGTAGCATCCCAATGCGTATCATCTTCCAGCAAATGCAAGTGTTGACATGCTTCACGGTATGTTGCGCACAATTGACCAGTAACAGTTCGTAAATGTTGGAATGATTGAGGTCCATGTACGTTCACCAACAAAATTCGCAAGTAAAAACATTCAACATTAGCTGGACTAACTGTAAAAATGCGTCCCAAAGCATCTGTTCGAAAAATACCTGGATAACCATCAACAGGTGTGCCTTGTTTGCGATGTTGAAATTTTTTTGTTGATGCATTCCATGTGAAATAGTGAGACACTTCCGAATATAGCAAAGTC
>NW_026089723.1:0-37734 GCF_024586455.1 Bactrocera neohumeralis | reverse complement strand
TATATTATTACGCTCAAAAAATACTTTCATATCATATATTTATTATTGAAAAAGCTTATATAGCCTTCATTCATGCGTTCATCTTGAATGGACAAGTGTTTGAATGTGTTTATATAAGTGGAGTCGTACCTGTTGGTTTGTCCCATTATAAAGACACAAGCTTCTTAAATGGACAAATTGCGTCTAGCAGTAACGAGATTGAGCAATAACAGGTCTGTGATGCCCTTAGATGTCCTGGGCTGCACGCGCGCTACAATGAAAGTATCAACGTGTATTTCCCAGACCGAAAGGTCCGGGTAAACCGCTGAACCACTTTCATGCGTGGGATTGTGAACTGAAACTGTTCACATGAACTTGGAATTTCCAGTAAGTGTGAGTCATTAACTCGCATTGATTACCCCTGCCCTTTGTACACACCGCCCGTCGCTACTACCGATTGAATTATTTAGTGAGGTCTCCGGACGTGATCACTGTGACGCCTTGTGTTTCACGGTTCTTTCGCAAAAGTAGACCGAACTTGATTATTTAGAGGAGGTAAAAGTCGTAACAAGGTTTCCGTAAGTGAACCTGCGGAAGGATCATTATTGTGTTCCTATCCGAAAAAAAATATTAAAAAAACAGAAAAAAAGAATAAAAAAAAAATTCTTTTTGTTCTTTTCATTCAATATGTTTTGAATTATTGATAATTATTATTTAAATCGATATGGGTATATCAATAATTTGTATAAAACATATTTGAGTGTTTTTCTTTTTTTTCTTTTTTTTTTATTCCTTGTAATACATTATGAGCAGTATATTTATTACATATATCGTGAATATCGCATACATTGTATTTGAACGCTAAAAAACCTTTAAACATATATAGCTGTACTTATTATTTATAAAAAATTTATAAGAAGTTAAATGATCTTTTTATATACAAATGATAAGTTAATTTGTTCACATTAACGTGTGTTCATGTAACATGTAATAAGTATACGTTATATACATATATTGTGATTATTTTCATTCAAGAAATACTGAAATGCACAAAGAAGAGAATAAAAAAAAGACATTGTTTTTGTTGACCTAAGACATGCGCAGCTTGCAAATGTTTGGGTTTAAAATTAAAATTTATTGAAAGATGTGTTGTGAAATTTTATTTTAAAAATTTTGTTATAAAAATATTATTATTATTCTTTCAATAAATTAAAAACTCTTGACTTTGAATCAAAAAATACAAACAAATTTTACTCTAAGCGGTGGATTGCACTCGGCTCATGGGTCGATGAAGAACGCAGCAAAATGTGCGTCATCGTGTGAACTGCAGGACACATGAACATCGACATTTTGAACGCATATTGCGGTCCATGGTGTTACCATACATATGGTTGAGGGTTGTAAGACTATGCAAAATTAGTTACTTATTCTTTTAGTTAATTAAAAGAACTTGAGGCATATGGTATATTATTGGATTGTATTTTTAATCCATAATAGTAATAGCATAAAGAGAAATATATACAATATATTCTTGAATACCTCATTGTTGAACGAAATTTTGTAATAAATGAGAATCTTAGTATTCCCAAAATAAAGAAAATTTCAATATTATTTAAAATATATTTAAATAAATATGGCTAAATGAGCCTTAGTCGCCTGCCCCACACCACGCCTACACACATCGCTAACACGCTACACTCACCACATTCACTTTCACATCACCACACCACAGTCCACATCAATACAACCCACAGGTGAGAGCATCTCACATCCACACAAGCACATACACACCACACTCGATTACACGCGCGGGATACCAGCCAACAAAAGGGATCGTCCCCACTGCACAGCAGTTCAGTTTCGAATCTACTATCGAGCCCGTATATCGCCAGTTTCGATCGCCGTCCTTTAGTGATCCAGACAGTTGCGTGTCATTATTACTTGTGAACCCTTTCTTCAATTTCTGAGCCGAGTGAATAAAACAGTGAACAAAACAGTGGCGGGCCAGCATTTAAGCGTGAATCCTTTATATTCTAATTTTTATAAACTATAATCCGAGGATTAAAATATTTGCGCGTCAGCACAAGGCTGGTGCAAGATATTTTATAAAACCGATTAACATATGTTTAAGTAGTGGACAATCCTTTGTCGTGCCTAAGCTCTTTTGAAATAAATTCTAACGCAAAGAAGAATATAAGCCCGAGCGTTTCTCCCAAACAAGGTGAACGTTGCAAAATTTAATGGTAAGTGCAAGGTGCAATAACTATGGTCCTTCGAGCCGTAAAGAAAGGCACTATTGAGAAAAAACATTAAAAATCAAAGCAGTGAAAGTTGAAAGTATATTTTGCGGTGACCACAAAAAACGAAAAACATTATATACACACCGACATATGTATGTATGTATGGCTTATAAAGTGCAGTTGCAGTTAAAGCATAACTAGTACACCGCTTCAAAAGCGGGCCAACTGTTTAAAAGCAAATAAAAGAACAAAAAAAACCTGAGTGCAATTACCAAAACAACAAAACAAAACCCATATATATATTCACAAATAAAGTGATAAAAATATTATAAACATTGAAGATTGAGTGGCAAAAGCCGAAAGTTAAAAGGAAACAAACAAAAAATGAAATCCCTTCAAACACCGGGCGCGAAAAATAAAAGTGGCAAAAGTATCAAAACGGGCGCTTTTAATGATAGTGCAATTATCGGGCGCGAAAACCACAAAAACTAATTTAAACAAAAAGAACAAAATTTAATAATAAACAATGAATAAATAAAAGGCCCTTTAGCCCCCTTGAAGCGGCTCAAAGTGAGTTGTATCGACTCCCTTCTTATTTAAAAATTTTTATTTTCATATATGTATGTTGGTAACTGGTACAGTTTATTTTCATAAAAACTGTATTCAGTCGGGTTAACCTTTTGCTGAAACGGTTGCCGCCAAACTGTTTCAACTTACGGTTAATTTCCCGGAAACCGAAAAACAGTTTGGTATGCTATATATATGTATACATGTATTTACCTCCAATATATGTATGAACAGTATATAATATAATATATAATTATATGTATACTGGCATATACATATCTAAGAAAAATGGTCCTATTTACGCTTACCCTTGTGTATCCAAACACACAAATTTGAAAAAAAAAAATTCAAATATATATACTCCAAAAGTATAAGCAGGATTGCGCAAATAGTAAGCTTGGACAAATTCGATCAGTAAAGGAAAAATAGAAATAATAGAATACAACATACATATATGCAAATTCTTATATTCATATTTTATATTTAATTATACATATATTGACATATAAGTACCAACCAATGTTGGAAAACAACATACACACATACTTATGTATGTATAAATATTATAATAAATATCAATTTCTACAAAATTGCACATATTCCAATGTGTACTTAGAGTGCATACCTGCATCTTACCAATTTTTTTCTCCCGCGTCATTCGTATTGTAAAATCATACATACAGACATACGGCATACAGTTTGCCTTTGACTTCCTTCGTTTAAACTAAAACTATTTTAAACTTTCGGGAATTAATTTGAAAATTTAATAAAACTAAACGGAGCGCTAATTGCAATTACAAATATTTTAATTTAACCCCCAAAACATATACGGTCAAATCAAAAAAAAAAAATAATAATAATAATATTAAAAGACAAAACCAGCACATACTTTACATACGTGTTGGTATCTCTAATTGTTCTCACATATATCCAAAGATCAAATCGGCATATTTCATGCAATACCTCTTGTTCTTGCTAAAGCACAAGCAAGCAGGATTGCAAACAGAAAAAAATCTTTTTATATACTACAAAGGTCATTAACCCTTATTCTATACGTTTTGTATACAACACACATACAAACCCTTTATCTTAAAGATTCAAACGTATTTATTGTTACCAGAAATACACTGAGAGAAAATTTTCTTTCTCATATTTTCAATTTTAACCTATTATCTAAATGAACGGGGATTCTAAGGAATCTAAATCGATACCATATCAGAAAGTACAAAAAATGATTTCTGAAGAAAAGAGCCCATGTACACCTGCTGAAGCTACACGCTCAAAGCAAGGTGCTACAAAGCAAAAAAAATTAAAGATATTTCATATACTAAGTTTATTGCTGAGAGTGACATTTTAATGGAGGATGGAGTCATGTGTAGAAGTTCACGCAAGTGAGGAAAGTTCTCTGATCGCCATTCACTTGGGAGTGGCCAGTAACGATTCTTTTACACATGTCTCAAGCAGCTCACAACTTCCGGTCTTTGGCCAAGTATCCTCTGGGTAGCCTAAGAACATCCGTCGTCTGAAGGCGAGCTAAAGTGAGAAGGCGAAACATTCCCTGTATAGGGTTGTGCGCTGGGTTTGGGACCCGCCACGTAAAAAAACACCCCCAATGAAAAGGAACAACAAGCCTCGGATGAGAGACCCCCCTTTTGATGACGAAAACGGCAAACGAAATAGGCACTACGAAATTAGGGCATGCACCTGGAATGTGCGGACCCTTAATTGGGAAGGTGCCACTGCCCAGCTGGTTGATGTCCTCGCGAAAATAAAGGCTGACATCACCGCCGTCCAAGAAATGCGATGGACGGGACAAGGAAAGAGACGAAGTGGTCCTTGTGGCATTTACTACAGTGGCCATATAAAGGAGCGCAAGTTTGGTGTTGATTCGTGGTGGGAGATAAGACTCCGTCGCCGAGTACTATCATTCACTCCGGTGAATGAACGTCTAGCCAATCCGCATCAAAGCGATGTTCTTCAACATATCGCTGATTTGCGCCCACGCCCCGACGGAAGAGAAGGACGATGTGACCAAAGATGCCTTTTATGAGCGCTTGGAGCGCGCTTATGAGAGCTGCCCCCGCCACGATGTCAAAATCGTGCTTGGCGACTTTAACGCCAGGGTGGGCAAAGAAGCTATATTTGGCCCTACGGTCGGTAAGTTCAGCCTCCACGACGAAACATCCCCAAATGGGTTGAGGCCCGAAATATGGTTATCTGTGGTACTAGATTCCAGCACAAGAAGATATATCAAGCTACCTGGCTGGCTCCGGATCGAAAAGCCACCAACCAGATCGATCATGTTGTGATAGACGGAAGACACGTTTCCAGTGTTCTAGACGTGCGTACTCTCCGGGGTCCTAACATCGCCTCGGACCACTATCTTGTTTGCAGCCAAGATTCGCACCCGCCTCTGTGCAGCAAAAAACGCACGTCAACAAACACAAGGAAGGTTCGACGTCGAGAAGCAGCAATCACAACAGACAGCCGAACGATTTTCTCTGAGAGCACTCGTCAACAACTCGGTATAAGGAAACTGTGGGCCGGCATTTCAAACTCCTTCCGTACAGCTGCAACCAAAACCATTGGTTTTCGGAAAGTGCAAAGGACGACGAGGAGTGCCGTGTCGCAGCGGAGAGAAAACAGACTGCCTACCTCGCAACGTTACGATCGACCACAAGACGTGCGGGATGGGATAGATACCGGGAGTTGAAGAGGGAAGCGAGACGCATCTGCAGACAGAAAAAGAAAGAGGCCGAAATGCGTGAGTACGAAAAGCTTGATAAGCTGGCCGACAGGGGAAATGCTCAAAAATTCTACGAAAAAATGCTGCGGCGTACAGAAGGTTTCAAAACCGGAGCATACTCTTGTAGAAACCATAAAGGTGATCTAGCCACCGATGCCCAGAACATACTTAAATTATGGAGGGAATACTTCTCCAGCCTGCTGAATGGCAGTGACCGCACAACGCCAGGAGAAGGCGAACCCGATTCCCCAATCGATGACGATGAAGCAGACGTTCCATTGCCCGACTATGAAGAAGTTCGAATAGCAATTACACGTCTGAAGAACAACAAAGTGGCGGGAGCCGATGGATTACCGGCCGAGCTATTCAAACACGGCGGCGAAGAACTGATAAGGAGCATGCATCAGCTTCTTTGTAAAATATGGTCAGACGAAAGCATGCCCAACGATTGGAATTTAAGTGTGTTCTGCCCAATCCATAAAAAAGGAGACCCCACAATCTGCGCCAACTACCGTGGGATAAGCCTCCTCAACATCGCATATAAGGTTCTATCGAGCGTATTGTGTGAAAGATTAAAGCCCACCGTCAACAAACTGATTGGACCTTATCAGTGTGTCTTTAGACCAGGTAAATCAACAACCGACCAGATATTCACCATGCGCCAAGTCTTGGAAACAACCTTTGAAAGGAGAATCGACACACACCACCTCTTCGTCGATTTCAAAGCTACGAAAAAGAGCTGCCTTTATGCCGCGATGTCTGAATTTGGTATCCCTGCAAAACTAATACGGCTTTGTAAACTGACGTTGAGCAACACAAAAAGCTCCGTCAGAATCGGGAAGGACCTCTCCGAGGCGTTCAATACCAAACGAGGTTTCAGACAAGGCGATTCCCTATCGTGTGACTTTTTCAACCTGCTTCTGGAGAAAATAGTTCGAGCTGCAGAACTAAATAGAGAAGGTACCATCTTCTAGAAGAGTGTACAGCTGCTGGCGTATGCCGATGATATTGATATCATCGGCCTTAACACCCGCGCCGTTAGTTCTGCTTTCTCCAGGCTGGACAAGGAAGCACAGAAAATGGATCTGGCAGTGAACGAGGGCAAAACGAAATATCTCCTGTCATCAAACAAACAGTCATCGCACTCGCGACTTGGCTCTCACGTCACTGTTGACAGTCATAACTTTGAAGTTGTAGATAATTTCGTCTATCTTGGAACCAGCGTTAACACCACCAACAATGTGAGCCTGGAAATCCAACGCAGGATTGCTCTTGCCAACAGGTCCGCGGCTTGCTCCAAATATGAAAACTGCTTAGACCAGTACGAGGAATCGAGAGCTATGATCTCCGATCAATTAAGATTAATAAAAGCAATTGCACCTACTCCACAATCGAGAGTAGAGCTGCCTCCAATTCAAAGCCAAGAGGCGAGTTCCGGCATTCACCTTAAAGTGCCAGCATGTGATACAGAAATATTTCACGGAGGTTATGAACAATGGCCGTCCTTCCGGGACATGTTTACGGCCGTGTACATAAAGCATCCTAAATTATCACAAGCGCAAAAATTGTATCACCTCCGATACAAAACAAAAGGTCAAGCAGGCGCAATAGTAAAACAGTTCGCTCTTAATGGCGAAAATTTCAATTTAGCTTGCGAAGCTTTAAGACAGAGATATGAAAATGAGAGAATATTAGTTGACTTATGAACTTGCCTAAACTTCAAAGAGAAACCAGTGAAGAATTCATGAAACTAGAATCCACTGTTTCAAATTGTTTGTCGGTTCTAGCGACACAAAATATTCCCACAGACAACTAGGACCCCATACTGGTAAATATATGCTCCGCGGCATTACCGGAAAAATCTTTGCTTCTGTGGGAGAAATCGCTCTCATCACGAAGAAAATGCCCAACGTGGCGACAAATTAAAGATTTCGTAACTACCCAATATGAAATCGCGGAAAGGGTAGATAAAAAAACGGTCAGAACTAAAAACGTTCAACACGACTTAAATCGAAGTTTCATTAAACCCCAAGCTAGTAACAACCACAATTTAAACAGAAGCTTCTTTAAAAATCAATCGTTCACATCCGAACAATATAAACAAACGTCATGCGAACTGTGTAAAGGAGGGCACAAGCTGAAAGCTTGCGAAAAGTTTAAAAAACTTAATATTAATGAAAGGAACAACTTTGTCAGAGCAAAAAGACTCTGTACAAACTGCTTGTCTCACTCACACAATCTCAATTTTATCGTCGCCAATAGAGAATCCCAAACCACTTTCAGAAGACCAGGATGCAACGACACAACGCCTGATATCACGCTGGTGTCCAAAGGACTCGCAAACCAGCTGCGGGAGTGGAAAGTCTTGGAAGACTGTACTGGTAGCGACCACCAATACATATTCTACCTCATAGGTCCAGAAAAAAATCCAGCAACGACGAAAAGAAGAGGAACACGTAAATGGAACGCTTCCAAGCTAGACTCAGGAAAGCTCCTTGCGGCTATAGATGAAAACCCACCAAAATACCACGCAAGTAGTATAGCCAGGTTGATTGTCCAAGCTACTCTGAGCACCATTACTGAGACATGTAAAGTAGCAATGCCCAAAATAAAAGGCGGACATCCAAAGAAAGCAGTTTACTGGTGGACTGACGAAATCCGAAATCTTAGACAAAATTGTCTGTGCAAAAGACGACGATACACAAGAGCTAGAAGAAGAGGAGGAAACGGAATAGAAGAGCATAGGGAATATAAAGCTGCGAAAACTGAGCTGAAAGACGCAATAACAAAGACAAAGAAAGATAAATGGGAAGAGCTACGTAACGATATAAACAAAAATCCGTGGGGTCTCGGATACAAGATCGTAATGAAAAAACTCGGAGCAAAACAGTCTACCCCTGAGTTAAACGCCGCAGCTATGGAGCACATCGTAAACACTCTGTTCCCAACCCATGACCTGGGAAGAGACCCACCAGAACATACACAAGAGAGCTCATGTCCGCCTTTCACCTTGGAGGAAATGAACACGGCAGCAAACACTTTAAAGACCAGAAAAGCCCTTGGGCCTGATGGGATACCAGCGGAAGTGTTAAAGCTAATCGCTATGGAACGACCGCACTTACTGCTATCCATGTGTAATGCATGTCTGAACGAGGGTATTTTCCCTTAAATATGGAAGAGGCAGCATCTGACCCTAATAAGCAAAGGCAAAGGGGACCCAGGAACATCATCAGCATACCGACCTTTATGCATGCTAGATACAGCAGGAAAGCTATTAGAAAGACTGTTGAAATCCCACATTATAGCCGCCATAAACGATGCTGGAGGCCTATCAGAGCGACAACATGGCTTCAGACCAGGCAGGTCCACCATCGGAGCGGTGGAAGACGTCGTGCGCAGCGTGGAGTAAGCTCATCGAAAGAACAACTTCTCGAGGCCAATAGTCCTCCTCGCAACAATCGACATACGAAATGCTTTCAATAGCGCAAAATTGGAAAATATGATCGACGCACTAGAAAGTCGCTTCAAAACGCCCCTCTACTTGATGAAAATGGTACAAAGCTATCTTAAAGACAGGAAACTACTATACGATACGAGTGATGGCCCACAAAGTAAGGAAATAACCTCTGGAGCAGCGCAGGGATCATTACTTGGACCAGATCTATGGAATGCCAGCTGCGATCTTAAACGTTGAAATGCCTGACGATTGCTACCTCGTTGGCTACGCAGACGATATCGCCGCCGTCATAACCGCGCGTAATACCGAAATGGCCAGGCGTCGACTGACACAAGTTATGATACGAACACAGAAATGGTTGGACTCACACGGCCTCAGCCTAGCTGCTGAAAAAACAGAACTGATCCTGCTCACTAGGAAACATATCCCGCTGGAGGTTAACATGCAAGTTCATTCAGAAACTATTAAAACGACGAAAACCCTAAAATACCTTGGAATAAGAATGGACAACAAATTGACGTACTGTCCTCAAATCCAACATGCTGCAAAAAAGTCAGCAAATATAACCATGGCGCTATCAAGACTCATGGCAAACATCGGAGGCCCACTTGCCAGTAGAAGGAAATTGCTTATGGACACAACACAGTCAGTGCTACTATACGGTAGCGAAATATGGGACGATACATTAAATGTAGAACATAGACGAAAAGTGCTTGATAAAGTGCAGAGAACAGCAGCCTTGAGAGTGGCCTCGGCGTACCGCACTATATCCGAATCCGCAGTCCTAGTGATAAGCGGCGTCATCCCAATAGACCTTCTCGCAAAGGAGAGAAGACAACTCTGGCTATGGAAGAAAGACGGAATAGAAATACACATGACCACAAGACAACAGGCGAGGAAGCAAACTCTAGAACTTTGGCAAGATCGGTGGACAAGGGAGGGAGAGCAAAGTAAGATGGACCGCAAAACTGATTAAAGAAATAGAGAAGTGGCACAGTAGAAAACACGGCGAGGTAAATTACTGTATAACACAGATGCTGTCCGGCCACGGGAAGCAGAAAGCCCAGCATGTATTTACGGAGACAAACCACTAGACGATGCAAACCATACCATTTTCAAGTGCCACCGGTGGAAAGAAGCACGGAGGACTGTACAAAACAAACTCGGAGAACTAAGTGCGGAAAATCAGTTAGAAAAAATGATATCTAGCAGCGAAAACTGGAAAATAATTGCCTCGTACGTGGAACATGTTCTACGCAGTAAGAAAAGAGGCATGGACGCAGACTCCCAATAGAAGACGAGCCAAATAGCTTGATGCTGGCTACAAAATCGTAGGTATCCCTGGACGCAGGGAGAGTAGAAATAGACCTGTAATGGGTTCATCTTGGAAACCTTGCCCTGAAGTAATGCGAAAGCGGTCCCGGGGTATGGGAAAACATTCCATGATAGAAGGGGGGAGTGTTTTAGTAGGTACACCACTCACGAAGGATGACGATCCCTATATGGTGCGAAGGCATTTTAAACCCTCCTTACGGCCTAAAAAAAACAAAAAAAAAATATGGTGCATTTCAATAACATTCCTAGCACACCCCAAAGTAGCGCTTTCTCCAAAAGAGCCACGGGTTTAGTTGCAACCACAACTCCCGAAACACAAAATCTCGAAATTTGCCAAGAGACTCCATGTTGCTCAAAGGCTTTAAAAACTCAAACGCTGCACAGCCAGAATCAAAGTAGGGTACTACTACCCACAGCAATTATCTCCATCTAACACCGAGGAGAACTTTTCAAATTGAGAGCCCTAATGGACCAAAGATCACAACGATCATTCATAGCGACTAGGGCACAAAATGGGCTAAAACTACCAACAAAACATGCCAGTTATGAAATTACGGGAATGGGCGGTAGAGTAGTACAAAACTCAAATAAAATCTGCCCCATTACCCTAATTTCCCCCCAAGCGGATAAGCGAATACAAGCAGAAGCTATTGTCTTACCGCAACTAACAAACATGCTTCCAAGCTATCATATAAATAGCAAGCATTGGCAAAAGGTTTCACACCTAAAACTAGCAGATCCTAACTGTAACACCCCCGCTCAAATAGATCTTCTATAAGGCAGCGACCTCATACCTCAAATTATTCTAGAAGGGGTTGAGAAAATTCCAAACACCCTTTTAGCTCAAAGTACTATATTCGGTTGGATACTAAGTGGACTAGCGACACCGCAACCACAAGCCACCTACTACCTGCAAAAGCAAAAGTAGCACCTCTAAAAACGATAAGTCTACCACGACTTGAACTCTGTGGCGCTCTGCTACTAGCAAAGCTGGTTTCCATAGTGCAGACCCACATGAACATGACCAAATGCAAATTATTTCTATGGTCCGATTCCGAAATCGTTCTAGCCTGGTTAGAAAAGCCACCACACTCGTGGAAAACATATATTTCTAATCGAACCTCTCAAATACTTGACCTAGTAGGAGCAGCCACATGGCGACACGTAGCCAGTGCCGACAATCCTGCTGATCTAGGTACAAAAGGGTGCAAACCCCTGGATCTTGCCACCACCACGATCTGGTGGAATGGCCCCCGATGGTTAACCGAATCCACAGATTCTTGGCCACAATCGACAATGCGCAACATAATCGCCCCAGAAAGTCGAAAAATCGACACCTATCATACAATCGTGGATGATAATGAAATCCTTGAACGATTTCCATCGTTCCTCCGAGCATATATGCTCAAATTCATAGAGCAACTTAAACTTAAAGTTAAAGGAGTAACTCACACCCATTGCGATACATTGACGTACCAGGACTTACAAAAGGCAAAGGTCGTGCTTATCGCCGCAACCCAAACGCGCTACTTCAGTCGCGACATATCGTTACTAAGGGAATCGAAGCCAATTGACAAAAAGAGCTCACTCTTAGTACTTGTTGCGTCAAGCGACATATCTACAAATTTAAAAATAATAAATGAATTGTAAAATATTGAATTATAAAAATTATAAACTATTGAATTGTTAAAAATTAAATTAAGAAAATCTATTATAAAATACTTACTTTGATAAGGCATTCGTAATACCAATTACTACTTATCTTAATACTTACCATAATCTGTTACAATATTGAACGAAAAGTTGAAGACGATTATACTTACCCCTTATTAATACATATTTATGTTACCACTAGTTTAAGCCGTTAGTTTTAAGATTTAGGCTTAGCAATTAGATTAAGAAATAAAGAACTGGCATTTTATTCGAACCGTTGAATCAACACGCACGCCTTTTCGTTACCGGAACAATTTATAAGTATTTTTCGCGACAGGTAATTGGGGTGATTTAAAATTGCGCATCCCTAACTATTTATCGTGTTTCAAAAACGCTTGAAACTTTTCATGGCGCCCGAGCAGGGACTAAGTGCGTGATTAAAAATTAAAAAAAAAAAATTGTTTTACAACTATCGGGTGATTTTTTAAGAGCTTGATAACTTTTTTTAAAAAAAAAACGCATAAAATTTGCAAAATCTCATCGGTTCTTTATTTGAAACGTTAGATTGGTTCATGACATTTACTTTTTGAAGATAATTTCATTTAAATGTTGACCGCGGCTGCGTCTTAGGTGGTCCATTCGGAAAGTCCAATTTTGGGCAACTTTTTCGAGCATTTCGGCCGGAATAGCCCGAATTTCTTCGGAAATGTTGTCTTCCAAAGCTGGAATAGTTGCTGGCTTATTTCTGTAGACTTTAGACTTGACGTAGCCCCACAAAAATAGTCTAAAGGCGTTAAATCGCATGATCTTGGTGGCCAACTTACGGGTCCATTTCTTGAGATGAATTGTTCTCCGAAGTTTTCCCTCAAAATGGCCATAGAATCGCGAGCTGTGTGGCATGTAGCGCCATCTTGTTGAAACCACATGTCAACCAAGTTCAGTTCTTCCATTTTTGGCAACAAAAAGTTTGTTAGCATCGAACGATAGCGATCGCCATTCACCGTAACGTTGCGTCCAACAGCATCTTTGAAAAAATACGGTCCAATGATTCCACCAGCGTACAAACCACATCAAACAGTGCATTTTTCGGGATGCATGGGCAGTTCTTGAACGGCTTCTGGTTGCTCTTCACCCCAAATGCGGCAATTTTGCTTATTTACGTAGCCATTCAACCAGAAATGAGCCTCATCGCTGAACAAAATTTGTCGATAAAAAAGCGGATTTTCTGCCAACTTTTCTAGGGCCCATTCACTGAAAATTCGACGTTGTGGCAGATCGTTCGGCTTCAGTTCTTGCACGAGCTGTATTTTATACGGTTTTACACCAAGATCTTTGCGTAAAATCTTCCATGTGGTCGAATAACACAAACCCAATTGCTGCGAACGGCGACGAATCGACATTTCACGGTCTTCAGCCACACTCTCAGAAACAGACGCAATATTCTCTTCTGTACGCACTGTACGCATTCGTGTGGTTGGTTTAATGTCCAATAAAGTAAACTGAGTGCGAAACTTGGTCACAATCGCATTAATTGTTTGCTCACTTGGTCGATTATGTAGACCATAAATCGGACGTAAAGCGCGAAACACATTTCGAACCGAACACTGATTTTGGTAATAAAATTCAATGATTTGCAAGCGTTGCTCGTTAGTAAGTCTATTCATGATGAAATGTCAAAGCATACTGAGCATCTTTCTCTTTGACACCATGTCTGAAATCCCACGTGATCTGTCAAATACTAATGCATGAAAATCCTAACCTCAAAAAAATCACCCGATAGAATACAATTAATAGTGATTTAAAAATTCTATAATATTAATAACCAATTACCTGTTCCGGCTTTCGGTTTTCGGCTAGACAGTGAAATTGGTGAAAAAATATATAAAATAAATATAACCCTAAAAAACCTTAAACCCTTAAAATAAAAAAGAAAAAAGCCGAAAAAGCAAGGCATATACATATACAAAAAAAAGGTGATACTTACGTACATACATACATATACTAAAGAATAAAATTCCTATATACAGTGAGTGAAGTGATACATATATGCAGCAGCAAATCGTGGAAAACTAAACAGAAGAAATTATAAAATTATCTACAATAAATAAAAAATACATACAAATTAAAATACATAACTACAATACATACGTGATACAGAGTGTGTGCTAAAAACAAAGAAAAAAGTTCTACTTACCTGTGCTACCAAATTTCTAAAAAGAATAAAAGAAGTAAAAGGGACAACCAAAACATACATAAGTGTAAGGAAACTGGAAACGCGGTAGGTACAGTGATTTACAAAAAAATTCCACCAAAGCGTTTCAAACAGTTTCGCTTGAAAGTTCCGTGAAAACAAAAATAATAATAATTATTTAAGTGCCGGTCTAACGCTAATTTAAAAAAAAAACCTCAAAACTGTGAAGTGCCGTTAAAAACTCCCGTTACAAACCTACCGTTTCTTGTGCCGTAAAAGTAAAGTAGCACTATTATATACTTACCGCTTCCAGTGCCGCTACAGAAACCAGTAAGGCATACCGCTAAGTGTCCAGCTTTACATCTTACAACATCAAATCGCTGCTGCCATCGTCGCTTCTACCATCAACACCGCTGCCGTCGTGGGAATGAGCTGCCGCTGCATTCTCTGCAAACGGGACGTAAGCGCCGGCAAACACCCGACACACCAGGTAACGAGTGCGATTTACTGAAAGCAGTGCAAACAAAAAAAGAAAGCAAACATCAGAACAAGTGCACTTTCAGTTTTTGGCTCTCCCTTTTCACTTTATATTATATTGAATTGTTATATTGTATTGTATCTAGTGTATATATGTACATACATATATACATATATTAATACATACGTACATATACGTACGAATTCAAAGTGAATAAGGGATTTTGGGATTTTGCGGTAGCCCTTTATTTTGAAATAAAGGTGAAAAAATTAATAATTGCAAATTTAAATTATCTCGTTTTTCGCAATTTTTTTCGATCCGCGTTTGCAATTATCGGTCGTTTTTTCGCAATTTTTGTCGATTTTCGTTCGGACATTTTCCGACTAAATTACTTCTTGTGCTATTGCTCATTTTGCGCATTTATTGGTTTGGCTTTCGTATACTTGGGAATCGATATTATCTTTTTTTTCGTTTTCGTAACCGATTCCAAATATATTTGTTGCCAGCCTTTATTGCTATTGGTTTGGCTTTCGTATATTTGGGAATGGACATTTATTTTTTCGTTTTCATTATCGATTCTTGATATATCTGTTGCCAACCGTTATAGTCCTTTTTCGGAAATTTAATTTAAATAAGCAAAAATGAGCAAGCCAAAGCCAACTGTCGCCAACCTCTCTCCAAGTAAGGAGTTGATCGACTTAAAATCGTTAAAGCGTCAAAGGACGGTGGCGAAAAATAGTATTTTGCGAATAAAGACGGGCCTTTTAGAAAAAACGATGTCGTTAGATCCAATTGAATTGGAATGTCGGCTGGACATATTAAATTCACATAGTGAAAAGCTAATGAAATGCCAATCTAACATTGAAGAGATTGATGAAGACGACATGGCCCGAGGGGAGTTAGAGGACATAATTGTTGAAACGAAATCAATAATTAAAAATATTTTAGCCAAAAATAGAACGTCAATTGCCGAAACATCTTTTGTAGCTTCTCAAAGCTCAAGGCTCCCTAAAATGAATTTGCCGAAATTCAAGGGAGAATATTCTGAATTCAAAAATTTTTTGAGTTTGTTCGAGAGCTTGGTTCATAATGATCCAAACATCCCAGACATAGAAAAATTTAACCATTTGGTAAATTGCGTTTCAGATGTCGGATGAAAATTACCCGAAAGCGTTGGCAAGTCTCAAAAAGTTTATGATAATAAATGTTTGATATTCTTCAATACAATATCTAAACTTTTTGAGCTGCCAACCATCCCAAAGCCATCCGCTCCTTCATTGCGATCCATGATTGACGAAGTGTCAGCGGTGTATGACTCATTGCTATCGCTGGGCGATGAGAAACATATAACAAACGCTATTATTATACACATAGTGATGACAAAGGTCGACTCAGCTACCAGATCCAAATGGGAGGAACAGCTGGATTATGACAAGCTGCCACTGTGGAAAGAATGTGAAGCCACCCTAAATCGAAGATTCCAGCAGCTATCAGCGGAAGGAGCATCAAATTCAAGGACGAAGCCCATACCAACAAGCAGTGCGAGTCATGGGAAACAACAACATATGGACAGGACCAAATCGGCGCTAGTGGCAGCAAATACGAGGCAGTCTCTTTGTCAGCAGTGCAAATCTAAGGACCACTATTTGACTGCCTGCCCCACTTTCAAGGCGCTTCCGGTGCAGCAGAGGTTCGAGTTCGTGAAATCGGTGCCCTTATGCATAAATTGTTTGCGTAAGGGACACACTGTCTCTAAGTGCAGAGCGGATAGATGTCGTGTGTGCAATCGATCGCATCACACATTATTGCACCAGTATCCGGTTTCCTTCCCCGCTGCACCTCATCCGCAACCATCAACCACTCATGCCATGCATACAGCCAGTATGCCGGATCGGGTCATGTTGGCAACAGCAGTGATTCAGATGAGGACCAGTTGTGGAGAGTACCTACCTGCGAGAGCGTTGCTGGACTCAGGCTCCCAGGTCAACTTCATGACGGAGGACTTGGCACAGAAGTTGCGGATTCGACGACAACAGAAAACATTAAACGTAATAGGGATCGGCAATTCCAATACAAAAGTGGGGGCAAAATTAAGCGCGTTTGTTAAGTCGCGGGTAAACAATTACGAATTTTCGGCGGAATTCTGGATAATGCGAAGTATTTCGGCAAATCATCCAGACCATAATATCAATATTAATGGCTGGAAAATTCCGCACAATATTGAATTGGCGGATCCAGAATTCCACAAATGTAAAAAAGTTGACATCTTATTGGGTGCAGAAATATTTTTCGATCTTCTAGCTGTCGGCCAAATTAAAAATGGTCCTAATCAACCAACATTACAGAAAACCCTTTTAGGGTGGGTTGTATCTGGCAAATACGTCAGCAATCTAAGTTCTCCTCCCAAATTACATAGCACATTATGCCAAACTGAAGAAGACTTAACGTCAATAGATTCAGTAGTCCAAAAATTTTGGGCTCTAGAAGAATTACCTTCAGAATCAAATGGCATCAAATTCACACCAGAGCAACAAGAGTGTGAAAATTTTTTCGTAAATACAACTCAAGTATTGCCTTCAGGACGGCTTCAAGTCAGAATGCCCTTTAAAGCTGACCGTAAGTTACTCGGTCACTCATATGAAACCGCAGTTCGGCGGTTTCAGGCCCTGGAGAGAAGGACATTAAAAGATCCAGAACTTCGTAAAATGTATCTGGACTTTATGAATGAATATAGAGCATTGGGTCACATGAGCCCAACGAACAATAAGATCCCGAGTGAGCCACACTACTTCATTCCGCATCAATGCGTTTTAAGGCCCGAGAGCACAACAACCAAATTACGTGTTGTATTTGATGCCTCGAGTCGATCTTCAACTCAAATAGCGTTGAATGAACTTTTGATGGTAGGTCCAACCATCCAAGAAGAGTTATACTCAACTCTTCTTCGTTTTCGCTTACATAAGTATGCACTAACAGCGGACATTACTAAAATGTACCGTCAAATAATTATGCATGAAGAAGACAGAAATTGTCAGCTTATTGTGTGGAGAGAGCATCCTTCTGAGCAAATTCAAATTTTTCGTCTTAACACCGTAACATACGGCACTGCGCCTGCTCCATTTCTCGCAACACGGTGTTTGCAAATGCTCAGTGATGCCAATACAATGAAATATCCACTCGGTTCATTGGCCATCAAAAGAGACTTTTATGTTGATGATTTATTAACAGGGTCCGAAAATTTTGAGTCTCTAGATCTTTTGAGAAGTGAGGTAATTCAAATATTAAACTCGGCCGGATTCACCTTAACGAAATGGTTTTCGAACCACCCTAATTTTTTCGACAGTGATTGCACTGAAAAGTCATTAAGCTTCAATGACAAAAGTTCCACTAAAACGTTAGGAATCCATTGGTTGCCGAAAGAGGATTTGTTTCGATTTGTTTTAGATGACAATTTTAATGATCTGCGAGCCACTAAACGAAACATATTGTCAGTTTCTGCTCGCCTTTTTGATCCTCTTGGATTACTAGCCCCACTAGTTACCAAAGCAAAAATCTTATTGCAAGAGCTTTGGATCCAAAAACTAGATTGGGATGAGTCGATTCCATTGCGCCTTGACACTAGCTGGCAGAACTTTAAAGCCAACCTAATGCAGCTCTCATCGATAAGCATTCCTCGTTACGTAAACGTTGAGTCGAGTGCCATCTGCCAAATACATGGCTTCTCCGACGCCTCAATAAGGGCGTACGGATGCTGCATATACATACGAAGCCAATCTGCTAGTGGTATTAAATGCATGCTGCTTACTGCAAAGTCTAGAGTGGCTCCGCTGAAGACCAAATCTCTTCCGCGTCTTGAGCTCTCGGCAGCACATCTTCTTTCGAAATTATGGTCAAGAGTAGCGCCTATGTTGAGTCGACATTTCGAAAATATTACATTTTGGACAGACTCTGAAATCGTTTTACATTGGATTAAAACACATCCATCTTCACTACAAACCTTCGTCGCAAACAGAGTGTCCGAAATTCAAGAGTTGACTGACAAAGTACATTGGCGACATGTGCCAACGAAACAAAATCCTGCGGATCAAGTGTCTCGGGGTTGTAACGTGGACGAATTGAATAATTCGATATGGTTTGGCGGTCCACAGTTCCTCCTAGAAGACCCTGCATTATGGCCAATTAATAACCACTTCCAGCTCTCACCAGAAGACGAAGCATTAGAGAAGAAGAAAAATACATTTACATTAATTTCGACTGCTGAGAAAAATTCAATATTGGACCTTATTGAAAAATTTTCTTCTCATAAAAAATTGCTTCGTGTGGTCGCATACATATTACGATGGATAAGACGACCACCAAAATCCTCCATGGGACAGATCTGACTTCAGAAGAGCTAAACTTGAGTTTTCTAAAAATTGCACAGGTGGTCCAACATTCAGAATTTTCGGATGTTATTCAAAAATTGCATAAAGGTACCACCCTACCCGCAAACTTGCAAAAACTCAACCCGTTTTTGCATGAGTACTCGGATAAGTCGCTGTCGTTCAAATTAATCCGAGTAGGAGGTCGCTTATTAAATGCACCTCTCCCATACGATGCCAAATTTCCGCTTTTATTAAATAAAAGTTCGCACTTCGTTATAACGTATTTACGGTTCCTGCATATTCGAAATCACCACGCTGGGGCTAAAGCGTTGGTTGCGCTTCTTCGAGAACGCATATGGCTAATTAATGCCCGAGAAGCTTGCAGTAGAACCGTAAGAAACTGTATACATTGTTTTCATTACAAGCCGAAGTTGCAAAACCAAATAATGGGAAATTTGCCAGTCGAAAGACTTCGAGCACTACGGCCCTTTCTTATATGTGGCGTAGATTTTTGTGGTCCGATATACACAACTCTAAAAATACGCGGTCGACCACCCGTAAAAACATATATTGCAGTTTTCGTTTGCTTCACTTCAAAAGCAGTACATTTAGAATTAGTTTCGGACCTATCTTCTAATTCATTTATTCTCGCCCTAAAAAGGTTCATTGGACGCCGAGGAATGCCGACGAAGATATTCAGCGACAACGCCACCAATTTCGTCGGCGCCGACCGCAAGCTGCGCGAATTGAAGGAGGCGTTTCTAGCAATGGGTCCAGACCTGAAGAGATTCGCAGCAGACGAAGGGTGCAGCTTCATCTTTATACCACCGCGGGCGCCGCACTTCGGCGGGTTATGGGAAGCCGCGGTGAAGTCCGCCAAGCATCACGTCGTTCGCGTAATCGGCAACGCGCTACTGACCGCAGAGGAACTGTCAACTCTACTGGCAGAAGTGGAGGCCATCCTCAATTCTCGGCCCCTAACACCGCTGAGCCAGGACCCCAACGACGGCGAGGCACTAACCCCAGCGCATCTGCTGATAGGGTGCTCCCTGCGAGCATTACCTCCAGAGCAAGTGCCAGTGGACCCAGTTCGTTGTTGCGAGAGATGGCAACTTGTTTGCTGTCTCAAGCAACAGTTCTGGCGACAGTGGTCCAAAGTCTACCTGACGGGACTTCAGGAACGCAACAAGTGGCTGCACCCCACTCGCAATCTGCAGCTCAACGACCTCGTCCTCGTCCACGAGGACAACGTGCCGCCACAGCAGTGGGTACTCGGACGCGTCGTCGCCACCGTCGAAGGGCAAGACGGCAAGGTGCGAGTCGCAGACGTGGCGACTAAGGCGGGCACAATTAAGCGTCCCATCCACAAGCTGGCCTTACTTCCAATGGAGGTTGAAAAAAATTGATCCTGACATATCTACAAATTTATACCTAAAACAAAAATAATAAATGAATTCTAAAATATTGAATTATTAAAAATTAAATTAAGAAAATCTATTATATAAAATACTTATCTTAATAATGCATTCATAATACCAATCTATTACTTACCTTAATACTTACCATAATCTGTTACAATATTTAACGAAAGTTTTTAATACATATTTATATTACCACTAGTTTAAGCCGTTAGTTTTAAGATCTAGGCTTAGCAATTAGATTAAGAAATAAAGAACTGGCATTGTATTCGAACCGTTGAAAACACGCACGCTTTTTCGTTACCGGAACAATTTATAAGTATTTTTTCGCGACAGGTAATATTTAAAATTGCGCATTGTATTAAAACCCATTTTTAGAACTTGGTCGGCCCGCTAAATCGAACGGACGTGTCTTTTTCATTATCGGAATATTTTGCAATCGTGACAGGCAATTGCTGGCTTTTCAATCCATTCGATCTCCATTCCATGAAAGGCTATATTTTTTCGCATCAAAAAACGGCAGTACACCTTGAGCTGTGTACTAATCTGACGACGGAGGCTTTTCTCGCGGCATTTGCTCCAAAATCATGAGCGATAATGGCAAAACATTCATAGGAGCCCAACGAGCCACAGAAAAACAGTTTGTGAATTTCTTAAAACAAGTGTACCCTGATATCGTACAAAAGTACGCCCCTCAAAGTATCAATTGGCATTTTACCCCCTAGCGCCCCTCAGCCGTAAAAGCTTCAAATCTCATTTCAAGAAGCTAGCCGGCGGCTATAAATTTAATTATGAAGAATTCTCGACCTTTTTAGCTTAAATTGAAGCCGTTTTCAACTCACGGCCGCTCACAGCACTATCGCAAGATCCCTCCGACTTCACAGCCCCAACTCCAGGGCATTTCCTAAAAGGAGCACCCATTCTGGCCACAACTGAGCCAGGCGTGGAGTCGCTATCCTTATCAAATATATGGGAAAGAATTAAAAATCTCCATCATAATTTCAGTAGCCGATGGAAAGAAGACTATATAAAGGACCTCCACAAGAGGTACCGATGGAAAAATACAGAGAATGCGCCAAAAGTTGGAGATTGTGTCCTGATTCACGACGATTGCCTGCCACCTACCGAATGGCGGCTGGGCTGCATAGAGAAGCTTTATCCAGGCTCCGACGGTCATATTCACGTAGTCGATCTCCGTACGCAATCCGGGAAACTAAGAAGACCGCTCGTCAAACTATGCTTCTTACCGATCGCCGATAACCGCGAAACAAAAACCGATAAACCGCTAAAACAAACCGAATATTAAAGCAAAATACAATAAAAATTTATATAAATACACATATACATAAATATATTTAAAATAACACACAAAAGTAGTCGATTAATCTAACGACCCACTCATGCCGCATAACGTGGCAGCCATGCTCATATGTCCTATATGCAACCAAATTCTAATTGAAATAACACTCTTTCAAACAGATCAATATGGATGCAGACATGCCAGCAGCCCCGACACCAACCCCTCGTTCGGCTGTCAATGTGCCACGCCAAGCGGCTGCCCCAGTTTCAGCGCCCCGAACAAACACACCAGCGGCGCCTCGGAGTGGACCGGTAGCATTGCCGTCAACACACGCGCTAGTCGCAGACCCACAACGCCGTAGATGTCCTTTATGTCGTCGACCCCACCGGCTGCCACAATGCGTGATCTTTAAGGGATTGCCACCTCAGCAACGCCAGCTGGTCGTCCAGGCGCACGGCCATTGCTTCAATTGCCTGACGCCTATCCACCAAACCCACGAGTGTACCTCGGGCAACCTGTGCCAGATTTGTATGCGGCCGCATCACACCATGTTGCACCGTACAACTCGGAACGACACCAGCCAACCTCCAGCCGGCCGCAACCGCGGCGCAGTACGACGACCGCCATTAAGCCGGGATGCACGGTCCCGTCGAACAATAAGGCCATCATCATCCCGTGCCCGGCGGCCACATAATGGGGCGTCAACACTACGCCAGCAACAACGATCGCGTCCGCGCCGCACCTCAGGCCTCAGCAGCGTCGCAGCCACTCTCCAGCAACTTCAGAGGATTCTAGGCTGAAATATTCGCCTAGGAGGGCCGAGATGGCTAAATGAGCCTTAGTCGCCTGCCCCACACCACGCCTACACACATCGCTAACACGCTACACTCACCACATTCACTTCCACATCACCACACCACAGTCTACATCAATACAACCCACAGGTGAGAGCAACTCACACCCACACAAGCACATACACACCACACTCGAACCCCTTTGAACCCTTTCTTCGATTTCTGAGCCGAGTGAATAAAACAGTGGCGGGCCAGAATTTAAGCGTGTGAACCCTTTATATTCTAATTTTTATAAACTATAATCCGAGGGATTAAAATATTTGCGCGTCAGCACAAGGCTGGTGCAAGATATTCTATATAAATCCGATGTACATATAGTTTTAAGTAGTGGACAAACCTTTGTCGTGACTAAGCTCTTTTGAAATAAACTTTAACGCAAAGAAGAATATAAGCCCGAGCGTTTCTACTCCCAAACAAGGTGAACGTTGCAAAATTTAATGGTAAGTGCAAGGGTGCAATAACTAAAATACATTAAAGAGGAAAATCTAGCATAAAAATTTTATTTGTGGTATAGACCTTATGTCCTTAATGTATTTATTTAAAAAGTGGAAGTGGATGAAAATGTATATTTTAATAATATATGAAATAAATATATTAATAATTTGAATTGGGATGAAAAGATTTTATATTTATTATTAGAAATTTATAAAATGGTATCGAGATATAAAATATGTTTCTTTAAAATAGCGAAAAAAAAAAAGAATTATAAAAAAAAAATTTATACAACCTCAACTCATATGGGACTACCCCCTGAATTTAAGCATATTAATGAGGGGAGGAAAAGAAACTAACAAGGATTTTCTTAGTAGCGGCGAGCGAAAAAAAAATAGTTCAGCACTAAGTCACTTTGTCTATATGGCAAATGTGAGATGCAGTGTATGGAATATCTTAATATCGGGGCATGGGCCTCTGAATTCATTTTTGCATCAGAGGCACCTTTCGGATACGTCGGGGTGTTTTTGTGGGGCGGGTAATGAAAACTGGTCGCACTTAATTGCGGAGTGCCCGATGTACTCGGACATTAGGGATCTGGGTGGTATGGGGATTAGCTGGACTGATGGACGATTAGATGCTAGTGGTGTGATCTCCACTAGTCGGAATACCGAACAGTTAGGGTCGTATGCGCGTGAATTATTTAAACGGCGAAGGCGGTTAGCTGGAATTAGGGTTTAGTTTTTTTTGTTTGATTGGTGCGTGCATGTGATGTATGTATGGGGTCCAACCCTTGGCCACCAGTCCAGAGCCGTATGGAAGCTCAACTGGTAGTAGTTTCGGCTACGAGGTCTGACCGGAGACTTAATTCTGGTACCACGGGGAGCAGGAGCCCTTGGAGGTAACTCCAACCTGCTCATGCGGACTGGCCCCTCGGGGAGTATCGTGGTGGTTGTGGTTAAAACCCAAATCGCGGGAAGAACAGACTTTGTCAGTTGAATGTGGAGTTGCATTGCAACCGGGTGCCGGACCCAAAGCACGGCAGAGGTTTAAGATGGGCCTCGAACCCTACCAAGGTGGTTAGTGTGTCCATTCCACACTGCCAATTGGTACTGAAAATGCTTAGCATTCTCAGGGCGCTGATCAACGCATTGATTTGGTCCGCACTGCTTTTGAGCGCCGTGGAGTAAGGCTGTCATCAGGTGCCCACGTAAAACCTACCAGACGTTGTCCCTTTCTCGTCATTCGTTAGTTGACTGTCGACGCGGATAGACGTGCGTGCGCATCGTTGCGATATTTCAGAGTGTTTTTTTTTCGGCGATTTTTCGATTTCCTTTTGTGCGGTCATTTGTTTATGCCAGCTACTGGCACCGTTATTGCCTGGCGCGTGTGAGCGCGGTTCGGTGGAATTGTTGGTACGATCGCGAGTAGTGAGGGTCGGTGACCGCGAGTGTTTTGTGCGGGTACATATTTTTTGCGCAATTTTGTGCAATTTTTGTGTACCAACTCGTCGTGAGTAGTGGTAAGTAATTTAATTATTACTACTGTTCATACGGACAACGTGGTCATCCACGTTGTTGTTATTGGCGGAAGCTTCGCTCGGTTCCAGTGTAGCTCCGTGTTGTTGGCACTCTTGCTGGCTGGACTGCCTGCCAGTAGCTCTGTGCTGAGCATCTGGCGGTTAGTTGGTTCGGTGTCAGAAGAGTCTGGACAGGATTGCCCAAAGGGTGCAGGTGTCTGTCCTGCGTTGAATATTGCGACTCTTGTAAAGACCAACGGTCGTAACAGCGTTACCGTTTAGCCCACGATGCGATTCGGTACATCGCCACATTGGTCGACTCCGGACCGTTACGGGGACTTTGTCTGGCCGGCGGCCAACTGAGTGGCCTTAATCCGACCACTGGTAGGGGTTGTGGGCTGTGCCACCGCGAGCACGCCATAATCGACCGCTTGGGTGGTCGCTGTTATTGAGCGGGCCCTTGCGTGGGTTGCACTTTTCAGCGCGTTCAGACGCACGCACCTGGAGAGCAGCTGCTCCAGAGTCTTTCTGTCCGTGAGCCTTCTACGCTAGTGGTACGCCAGCGGATCAGTCCGACTGAAGGGTAAGTCGGGAAGCGAGATGCCTCGAGGACGGAAAAGGAGGATGAGTACCCTCGCTGGAAGCGGAGAATCCGCCGATGATTCCACATCGGGCGGCGAGGGGGATGTGATGGGAGCGGCCGTAGTAAGGTCTCCACTGCGGAGCAAGCCGCGTTTGGGGTCGCCGCGTCATGAGGGCGGAAGTGAGGGAAGGAGCGGGAGTTGTGGCGGAAGTGCCAATGTGGCCTCCGCTGAGAAGACGGTTACGCCTTCTGGTCGCCCGCGAAGGGGCTGATGGAGCTTGCCTCAAAGTATGAGGCGCTTTGATGACGGTTATTACCGAGAATGCCCATCTTCGCGGTCAGGTAGATGCCCTTAGGGGGAGCTGTGGGAGACCCTCCTCTTCAGCGCCGAGGAGGTCAATGCCGGCTCCGTCGGCACCGATGCCTGCGCCTCCAGCACCTGTGCTGGAAGCAATCACACCGGTGACGCCGAAGCATGTGGATACCTGGTCGGTCGTGGTAAGGAGTAAGGGGCCTGCAACTTCCTCTAAGGAAGTAATAAAGAAGGTGGTCAAAGAGGTGGGCCCCTCGCTTGGGGTGAGGGTCCATGAAGTTAGACCAATTAAGGGTGGCGGGGTGTTTATTCGCACTCCCTCTATTTTAGAGAGGGAGAGAGTTGTGAATAACAAAAAATTCGAGGAGATGGGGTTGGACGTCTCTGTCAACCGAAAGTTGGGTCGTCGGGTGGTGGTCCAGGGGTACATACAGAGATCTCCCATGTGGAATTCATGGAGGATCTACTCCGGCTGAACCTCCAGGTTTTCAGTCCGGCGTCCCAGAGGACTGACGTAAGGATGGTCAGTCTCCCCTGGAAGGTGACCGCTGACGGTAGCACCAACGTTGTCCTGGAGGGTACGGACAAGTTGATGTCCGCCCTCTTGGAGAAAGGTCGGTGCTACATAAAGTGGTTCTACTTCCGGGTGCGACCGGATAGCCCCGTCGCTGGCTGCTTCCGTTGCATGGGATTTGATCATCGGGTGGCTGAGTGTAGGGCCAAAGCAGATGTCGGTCGGAGGTGCGGTCAAGAAGGCCACAAAGCTTCCAGTTGCGTTAATGCACCCCATTGTCGCAACTGTGAGTTTAAGGGTAGACCAGGTGGGCATCTGATGATGTCAGCTGTCTGCCCTATATATTGTGGCATTATTGAGCGCGCCCTCGCCAGACACTGATGGGGGGGTTTATCCAGCTCAACTGTCAGGGCTCTTTTGCCGTAATGTGCGAGTTGGGGGGTTGCATGGTTGAGGGTGGGTGCAGTATTGCTCTACTCCAGGAGCCCTACGCCACCAATGGTGTGGTTCGGGGTCTTCCTGGGGGTTTTAAGGTCTTCACTGACCTTAGAGCTAACGCTGCAATAGTTGTGAATAATCCACGCTACGATTGCGTAGTTGTGGATTCTTCAAAACTGGGTATATGTGTTGCTGTAGACGGGGAGTTCGGTAGGATGATTTTCGCTAGTATTTATTGTAAATACAGCGAGCCCCTAGAGCCCTACCTGGGCTACATGGATAAGCTGCTACTACTTGCGAGTAGCAGTCCATTTATACTGGGGCTGGATGCGAATGCCTCGTCCTCGATGTGGTTTAGTAAGGTATCCCGGCATTCGTGTGGATACCAAAGCCACAGTCGAGGCGAGGCATTAAGCGAATGCTTGGTGGCTAAAAGCCTCCACATTTTGAATGAGCCGAGCGAATGGTATACGTTCGATGGGCCTGGGGGCGTGAGCGACATTGACGTGACGCTTATGAATGAGGCAGCAAATAGGGCTTTCAGCGTTAGATGGGAGGTTAAGGGTGGGTGGGGATTGAGTGATCATAACTTGCTTCAAATTATGGTTACCCCTCGATCCCCTCCCTCACCTTATGAGAGTCCATTGCGGCGATGGCGTACCGCTGGTACTGACTGGAACCGATATGGACTCTCGCTTAGGGAAGCGGTGTCCGGTATACCGCTTAGTGAATTTGAGGAGTTGGGGGTTGACGAGCAGATTGCTCGTCTCTATGAGGTTGTTTGGGGGGTTAATGATAGGATATTTAAGAGGTATGACTGTTCCAAAGTCAGTAAAATTAAATGGTGAACGCGTGAGCTAACCTTGAAGAGGAGGACTGTCAGGCGATTGAGGCGAAAGTTTCAACGCACCCGACGGTCCAATTCTGATAGGCTGTCCCAGCTTAGGTATGAATTTAGTTGTGCGGACAGGGAATATCAAGAGATGTTGGTGAAAAGCAAGGAAGAGGAGTGGAGGAGTTTTTTAGGGAAAATAGGAACGACCCCTGGGGTCAGGTCTATAGGATCTACCGGGGTCGTAGGAGGGAGGATGTCACCTCTTTTCGCGTCGGTGACGCCCTGTTATCGTCGTGGAGAGAGTGTGCGGGGGTTCTGTTCGGTGCGTTATTTCCTAGGTCGGAGGTGCAGGTACCTCGAGCGATCCTCGATCTTATCGGGGCATCAGTCTCCTTCCAGTACTTGGAAAAAGCTGGAAAGGGTCATGGTGGGACTGCTTCAGGAGCAAACGAGTGATATTTGGTCAAATAGACAATACGGCTTCAGAAGGACCCAGCGTAAGGTCAGGAGCGATCCAGATCTTATCGGGGCATCAGTCTCCTTCCAGTACTTGGAAAAGTGCTGCAAAGGTGGAACGGCTTCAGGAGCTGTTAGGGGTATGAATAGGCAGTTTCAGGAAAGGACAAATAGAGGATGTTCTCGGTTCAGAATGTTGTTGAGAATGTCAACAAATATGTCCTTGGCATATTTGTTGACTTCAAGGGGGCGTTCGATTACCTAAGCTGGGATCGAGTGGTGCAACGGCTGGAGGAGCTTGGCTGTCCGGAAATTACTCTTTGGCGGAGTTAGTTTTCGGACAAAAAGGCCTCTCTTGTCGGCATGAATGGGAGTGTGGAGATTGGAGTGGTTCGTGGCTGCCCGCAGGGTTCCATTTGTGGTCCATATATTTGGAACCTTATGATGGACACTCTGCTTGGGCAGCTCGAGCCACTCTGTAAGTGTTGTGCGTATGCGGACGACCTTCTTCTTATGGTTGAAGGTCGCTCGAGGTCTGAATTAGAGCGGGCGGGAGGAGATCTCTTAGAGATTGTTAATTCTTGGGGTTTAGGTGTGGGGGTGGACATATCGAGGGAAAAAACGGTGACAATGCTGCTTAAGGGCAGATTGTCACCGGTTCGTCCACCGATTGTCCATGTGAATGGGGTCAGCATCAGGTAGATGACGCAAGCCAAATATCTGGGACTGACCATCAGTGAAAGGATGTGTTTTACTCCACACTTGGCGAATGTTAAGGAGCGACTGCAGGCAACTGTAGGCAAAATACGATGGATTTTGAGGAGCGATTGGGGTCTCGGACGTCGCGCTGTCCGCACCATATATCGTGGCTTATTTGTGGCCTGTGCCACTTATGGAGCCCCTGTATGGTGGGAGACAGCCACCACTGTCTGGTGGTTTCAAAAACTCCTCTCAATCCAGCGTTGCATGATGCTTGCTTGTTTGCCTGTATGTCGCACCGTCTCAACGGATGCGATGCAGGTCTTGTTAGGTGCACCCCCTCTTGACCTGATTGTCATACAGCGTGCTGTTGCATTCAGGTCAAGAAGGGGCTTGAGTGTGTCATTGCTGCGGAATGACTGGATTTTCGACGATGATGTGGTGAGGGAGGGATATCTAGGGAGCAAGAGGGTCCTAGATGATAGGGTTAGGTGTAGGTGGCAAGAACGTTGGGACAATAGTCCTAACGGCCGAGAGCATACGAGTACATTCGGGACGTGGGGTTCGTTGAGAATAACCCAGATTTCAGATTCTGTCTAAGTCTGGGTTTCCTGCTTACAGGGCATGGGCCTCTGAATGCATTTTTGCATCAGAGGCACCTTTCAGATACGTCGGGGTGTTTTTGTAGGGCGGGGGTTGAAAATTGGTCGCCCTTAATTGCGGAGTGCCCGATGTACTCGGACATTAGGGATCTGGATGGTATGGGGATTAGCTGGACTGATGGACGATTAGATGTTAGTGGTGTGATCTCCACTAATCGGAATACCGAACAATTAGGGTCGTATGCGCGAGTTGCGTCGTCAAACGACTCCACCACTGTCAAACTCGTCGACACACAAAAAAAAGACAAGTATTTTTTAAATATTTTTATTTCTCTGAAATATGTACATATGTACATATATAAGAAATGCCGGGTCGTTGATGCTGAGGAATGTCAAGTCAGCACAACGGCTTCAGGTAAATTTAGCAAGTAAGATTTTTATAAAGAATATGTGAAGTCAGCACAACGGCTTCAGGTAAATTTAGGAAATAAGATTTTTGTAAAGAATAAAATGATGATTAATAAACTGGACGGCAAGCCGCTCAGTACGGTAAACCGGAGTTTTATTATATCGTAATTGGCGCAGTCGAACGGAACGGTTCCATATTCTCTCTCAGCTTCGCTCAGCTAGCAAAGAAAAGCTAAATAAAAGCTAAATAAATTATTATTAAACAAAAGTACTGTTATTAAAAGAAAAGTGGCAAAGATACAGCTAATTAGATAAATCCCAAAGCAGAACAAAATAATACATTTGAGTTGGAAAACTATAGCAAAAGCAAAAACATAATTCAAAAAGTGAAAGAATTTGTGAAAGTGCAAAACAAAAATTATTTTGAGAAAAAATAAAGAAAACTGTTGAAAACCCTAAAAGTGAGCTCTAAAATATTCCATTGGATTACTGCATTTGGATTACCTTTAATACAAAAACAACTACATCAACAGCGGCAACAGCGGAGACAGCAGAAGCAGCTTTAACAAAACAAAAAACAACAATATCAACAGCAGCAACAGAGAAGACAGCAGCAGCAGCTTTAGCAAAACAAAAAAAAAAAACAACAACAACAGCAGCACCAACAGCAAGGTAAAATAATATCCAACTAATAATTTAGTAATTTAAGTAGTAGTTTTATTTGAAGCCATTACTTTCTTTGTAAAAAAAAAAAAAATAAAAAATAAAAAAAAAAAATAATAAAAATAATAAAAATAAAAAATATGGCAGAGCAAATAGAAATGCTAACTCGATGCTTGGCATCGTTAACACAGATAGCTTCACAAAATGCAGCAATAAATCAACTTACAATTAGGCAAAGAGTCGAAAAAGACTTAAGATATGTATCTCCCTTTGAAGGAATTGTAAAAAAATTGCCATCCTTCATTGAAGCAGTTGACAGGGTACGAAGGGACTATGTAGGACAGGAAGAAATAGTATTCAGGGTTATTTATGATTTGAAAATTGATGGATCAGCAAAAAATTTTTTGCAAATAAACCCACCTGAAAATTGGGAAAGTTGTAAAACTAAATTAAGGCAACATTATAGACCCACAAAAAATCAAATGTTGATCACAAAAGAAATTTCGATTCTTAAAGTAAATAGTATAGCGGAATTAAGTAAAAGATTAAACGAAATCGTGGATGATATAACAGAATATAGTGCACTAAGCGAAAATGGTGACACTATGAGAGAAATTTTTTCGGGAATGCTAATTCAGCGAATAAAGCAATTAACATCAGGGACATTTGCATATACAGTGCAATCGGTCACATCATTAACGGAAATGGCGAATGAAATTTATAAATTTATTGGGTTGGATGAAGGAAATCTAAATCCTTATCTAAAAAAGGGGAAACAATTTTCAAGCTAATACCAAAAATAATGGTGTTAACAACAAAAATTTCTATTCAGGACAATATCGTTCACAAAATCAAAATTTTTCTGAACAACAGTATCGTCCACAATCCGGACAACGTCAAATAAACCTTCATGGACAGCAATCCAATCAAACAAGACAGCCTCGATGGCAAAATCGTACAAATTATTCAGAACAGGTTCGAACAAATCAAAATCATTATAATTACTCACAACAGCAAAGAAATTCAACAAATCAAAATCATTATAATTACAACAGCAAAGAAATCAAAATCAATAATTACAGCAAAGAAATTCAGTAAATAGTAGACAACAAGTACAAAATAGGGGACCAGAACCCATGGACGTAGACACAATGAGTAGGAGAGGTGATTCACAAGAATCAAACACGAACGAGGAGTTTTTTACAAATTAGCCTCGGAATCATCAAACAAAATTATAATAATATTAACATTTTTTGAGAAAAAATTTTATGCTTTGGTCGACTCAGGTTCAACCATAAGTATAATGAAAAAATCTAGTTTCGAAAAATTTAAATTACCAGTGCTTGAAAGTGAAAGCACTTTGGTGAATACTTTAAACGGAATAATTAAAACGCCAAATGTTAAGGTAAAAAGCCCTTGTCCCAAAGAATTCAAATATCCAGAAAACGCCAGAATGAGATGGTTATTAATGGATTTTAATAAACCATATGATTTGTTAATAGGAAATGATTTCCTTTTTAAAAACGTCAAAACCATTGATATCGAAAAAATGACAATAATTTTGAAAAATGGTGTGAATCTTCCATTCTATATGAAAACTATGCAAGAGCAAGTTTATTCATTAGATATAAGTGAAGTAAAGAACATCAACCTTGATCATTTAAAATCAAATGAGAAAAGGAAATCGAAAAAATTATTAAAGAATTTCAATAAACTTATCTAATTAAAAAAAGTCACAGTAGATATAGCTCACCTATTCTAAAAATACAGAAAAAGATAGATAATTCAGGATACAAAAATTCAGGCTAGTGGTTGATTATAGGAGGTTAAACCAATTGACTGTAGACGATAAGTATCCTCTACCGAATATCGAAGGAATCTTAGATAAATTGGGAAAAGCACAGTACTTTAGCACCATAGATCTAGCAAAAGGTTACCATCAGATTTTAATGGCAGAAAGGGACATCCAGAAAACAGCTTTTGTCACTCCGGCAGGACTATATGAATACGTCCGAATGCCTTTCGGGTTGAAAAATGCCCCAGCTACTTTTCAGAGATTTATGAATGACATATTGAGGGAATATATAAATAAAATATGTGTCGTATATTTAGATGACATATTAATTTTTTCAACTTCATTAGAAAAGCACATAAACTCATTAAAAAAAAATTTTTTGAAACTACAAGAGAATAAATTAAAAATACAGGCAGATAAATGCAGTTTTCTTCAAAGAGAAACTACATTCCTAGGACACATTTTAACAAAAGAAGGCATCAAGCCTAATACTGATAAAATTATAGCAATTCAAAAGCTACCAATACCAAAAACTGAGAAACAGTTAAAAGGATTTTTAGGAGCAACAGGATATTATCGAAAATTCATAAAAGATTATTCTAAAATAGCTTACCCCATGATAAAATATTTGAAAAAGGGCAATAAAATAAACTCTAAAGATCCACAATATATTGAAAGCTTTGAAAATTTAAAAGCACTCATTTCATCTCACCCAACTCTCAAATTCCCAGAGTACGACAAAGAATTCAGTATCACAACTGATGCTAGTGACTATGCTATTGGAGCAGTGCTTTCACAGCAAGGCCAACCAGTATGCTATATTTCAAGAACTCTAAACAATCATGAGCAAAAATATTCAACGACAGACAAAGAATTTTTAGCGGTAACTTTCTCTATTACATATTTTCGACCATATATATATGGCAATAAATTTAAAATAATAACCGATCACTGTCCGATCAAATATCTTGTTAATAAATATAAAGGAAAATAATTTTCTCAACGCCATCAGAGATGGTTATTGAAATTGCAAGAATACAACTTTGAAATAGAATATTTAAATGGAAAAAATAATGTTGTAGCTGATTTCTTGAGTCGAATTGAAAACTCACCAAAAATAAAAGAAGGTAACGACAATGAATCAAGCTTAGAATTGTCAGAAACAATTCATTCAGCAGATGAAGAACTGTTTGAACACTTTCCAATTAAAGAAGAAATTGTTAATAAATATAAAATTCAAATTATATTAACATATAGACACAAACAGCAAATGCAAAGACTCCATGGAAGAAAAATAATTGAAATAAACCCAATGGATGAAAAAGAAGAGAACAAGGAAACATTAAAAAAATATATAAAAGGAAACGGAATTTTAGGAATATTTTCAGAAGTATCTGAAGCAGATTACCATAAAATACAAAAACTACTTATTGAAATGTTTGCTCAAGATAGAAGTTTAAAATTTATAAAATGCACAAAAAGAGCATCAGAAATAGAAGAAGAAGAAGAACTACATAAGCAAATATCACTATACCATACAAAAGAATCTATGCATAGTGGCATAAATGAAACCTATAATACATTAAAAGATAAAATATATTTTCCAAAATTCAAAGAAGAAATACAATTGATAATAAATAATTGCCAAAAATGCCAACAAATCAAATACGATAGGAAACCCATTAAACCTAAATTTCACCTAACTGAAACTCCAACCAATAAAAATGAGATACTTCATGTAGATATATTTCATTTCAATAAGCAATCATTTGTAACAGTAATTGACAAATTAACAAAATTCGCAGCAGCTTACAGAATAACAGACAGAAACTGGAGAGCTAAAAAGACAATAATTATGGAACATTTTGCGAAATTCGGTAAACCTAAAAAAATTATTATGGATAATGAGTTTAGAGCAGAACAATTAATACAATATTTAAATGCCGAAAATGTAGAAGTCCATCACACAAAACCAAATAGCCATACAGGAAATGCAGACATTGAGAGACTGCACTCAACCTTGTTGGAAAAACTAACAGGAATTGAGGACTCTAGTCTTTCAACAGAAATGAGGATACAAATTGTTATATGCAACTATAACGATAGGTACCACTCAACTATCAAATGTTCTCCAAGGGACGCCAAAGAAAACATTTATCCATCCATATTACAAGATAGAATAAATACAGTAAAACAGAAAACAATAGCCAAATTAAATCAAAACAGAGAAGAATATATAGAAAACAGACAAACAGGACCAATTAAAAACTACAAAAGAGTACGGCATAAGGATCAACCATATTTCAGAATATTTCCCTTACAAAACGTCCATCCGGCAAATATAAAAAGACCAATGAAATTAGCAAACATAGAAAATCCAAATGAGGATGATGACGATTCATTCAGTCTAAGGGCATTTAATGGAGATAATAACATTTAATTTTTTTTTCTACATATATATACATGATTTTTTTTACCCCAGTGGGTAAGGGGTCTTTCTAGAATATACCCATGGTAAGAGGTGCCTGTCGTAAGAGGCGACTAAAATCCAATTTAAGTTTTTTTAAATCAAAACCTAAAACGGTTATACATTTTTACTTTTACAGATGACGATAGTAATTATTTTTTTAACAATAATCATATAATTGGTGACAGCACTTTTGCAAATTACACCAATAATAGAAGATGCGGGGTATATAATTATACAAACAGCGGACATAGAAATAGTTAACGAAATAAGTACAGTTATACATACTATAAATCCGAACAAGATAGCAGACATAGTTGATCAGGTTAAAGAAAATATTGAAAAACTAAATATTGAAAATAAAGAAATTTTGTTTGATGAAATAAAAAATATAAAAGCAAAAATCACATCAATAACACCGAATATCAAAAAGAGAAATAAAAGAGGCTTGATAAATATAGGAGGAATAGCATATAAATGGATGTTTGGAGTCATGGATGATGATGACAGACAAGACATTTTGAACCATTTAAAAATTATTGAAGAAAATGGCCATAATGCCATTGTAAATTTAAATAAACAAATAGTAATTAATGAACATTTAAATAGATCACTAAACTTATTAAAAGGAACTATAGAATCAGATAGGAAACAAATAATAGAAACTTTAAATATAATAAACAAAGAGGAAAATAGAATTGAAAGTAAAATTTTGTATAATGATGAAATGAATAAACTAAAATTCATAGAAAGTAAAGTTCAAGAAATACAAAATAATATAGCGGCGGCTAAATACAATATGGTACATCCAAGTATGTTAACTAGGGAAGAAATTGAAAAATACGAGATTGATTTTTACAAACTAAAATTATCAAAAGTAGGAGTAGTAGTATACAGAAACGATACAATAATATTTGCAATTCAGATACCAAGAACATTTTTTCAAACTAAGATTCAATTAATAACCCCAATGCCAAATAGAAATAAATTACAAATTATTGAAAAAGAAAAATTCGTTTTAAAAATTGGCGAAAACTATTTTGATTATGTAGAAAATAAAGCATTTAAAAATCTAAAATTGAGTAAAAGCTGCATATTTTCAAATACTTGCGAATTTAAATATAATAACAAATTTAAATACATCAATACAAGAAATAAGCGATGACACAATATTAATAAGAAATGCAAAAAATGATGTAATAAAACAAAACTGCGATGACAGAAAAATTGTATTAAAAAATAACTATATAATCAAATTTGTAAATTGTAAAATGGAAATTTTAAAACAAGAATTTAAAAATAATAAAACAGAATATATTCATACAATTATATACCCTGCCGAAAAAATTAAACCAAAGTTACACACCAAAATTAACATTCAATGATATTGCAATAAAAAATATTGAAAACATAAAAGAAATTGCAGAATTAAAATACCATAAAAATGTATCATATGGTATTAATATATCATTGATAATCATTGTAATGGTAGTAGTAGCAATCCTAGTAATAATATTAAAGAAAAAAACAACAAAAATAAAAATTGTAAATACAAGAACTCAGGAGAGTTCAAACAGTAACGCTGGGGGAGTTGCGTCGTCAAACGACTCCACCACTGTCAAACTCGTCGACACACAAAAAAAAGACAAGTATTTTTTAAATATTTTTATTTCTCTGAAATATGTACATATGTACATATATAAGAAATGCCGGGTCGTTGATGCTGAGGAATGTCAAGTCAGCACAACGGCTTCAGGTAAATTTAGCAAGTAAGATTTTTATAAAGAATATGTGAAGTCAGCACAACGGCTTCAGGTAAATTTAGGAAATAAGATTTTTGTAAAGAATAAAATGATGATTAATAAACTGGACGGCAAGCCGCTCAGTACGGTAAACCGGAGTTTTATTATATCGTAATTGGCGCAGTCGGAACGGAACGGTTCCATATTCTCTCTCAGCTTCGCTCAGCTAGCAAAGAAAAGCTAAATAAAAGCTAAATAAATTATTATTAAACAAAAGTACTGTTATTAAAAGAAAAGTGGCAAAGATACAGCTAATTAGATAAATCCCAAAGCAGAACAAAATAATACATTTGAGTTGGAAAACTATAGCAAAAGCAAAAACATAATTCAAAAAGTGAAAGAATTTGTGAAAGTGCAAAACAAAAATTATTTTGAGAAAAAATAAAGAAAACTGTTGAAAACCCTAAAAGTGAGCTCTAAAATATTCCATTGGATTACTGCATTTGGATTACCTTTAATACAAAAACAACTACATCAACAGCGGCAACAGCGGAGACAGCAGAAGCAGCTTTAACAAAACAAAAAACAACAATATCAACAGCAGCAACAGAGAAGACAGCAGCAGCAGCTTTAGCAAAACAAAAAAAAAAAACAACAACAACAGCAGCACCAACAGCAAGGTAAAATAATATCCAACTAATAATTTAGTAATTTAAGTAGTAGTTTTATTTGAAGCCATTACTTTCTTTGTAAAAAAAAAAAAAGAAAAAAAAAAAAAAAAAAATAAAAAAAAATAATAAAAATAAAAAATATGGCAGAGCAAATAGAAATGCTAACTCGATGCTTGGCATCGTTAACACAGATAGCTTCACAAAATGCAGCAATAAATCAACTTACAATTAGGCAAAGAGTCGAAAAAGACTTAAGATATGTATCTCCCTTTGAAGGAATTGTAAAAAAATTGCCATCCTTCATTGAAGCAGTTGACAGGGTACGAAGGGACTATGTAGGACAGGAAGAAATAGTATTCAGGGTTATTTATGATTTGAAAATTGATGGATCAGCAAAAAATTTTTTGCAAATAAACCCACCTGAAAATTGGGAAAGTTGTAAAACTAAATTAAGGCAACATTATAGACCCACAAAAAATCAAATGTTGATCACAAAAGAAATTTCGATTCTTAAAGTAAATAGTATAGCGGAATTAAGTAAAAGATTAAACGAAATCGTGGATGATATAACAGAATATAGTGCACTAAGCGAAAATGGTGACACTATGAGAGAAATTTTTTCGGGAATGCTAATTCAGCGAATAAAGCAATTAACATCAGGGACATTTGCATATACAGTGCAATCGGTCACATCATTAACGGAAATGGCGAATGAAATTTATAAATTTATTGGGTTGGATGAAGGAAATCTAAATCCTTATCTAAAAAAGGGGGGAAACAATTTTCAAGCTAATACCAAAAATAATGGTGTTAACAACAAAAATTTCTATTCAGGACAATATCGTTCACAAAATCAAAATTTTTCTGAACAACAGTATCGTCCACAATCCGGACAACGTCAAATAAACCTTCATGGACAGCAATCCAATCAAACAAGACAGCCTCGATGGCAAAATCGTACAAATTATTCAGAACAGGTTCGAACAAATCAAAATCATTATAATTACTCACAACA